>NW_027069690.1:911134-925891 GCF_002906115.3 Quercus suber | reverse complement strand
AAAACGGAGAAGCGTTTTTCAGGGATAGGGACTAAAACAGCGGTAATCAAAAATGTAGGGACTAAAATGGAAATAGCCTAAAAATGTAGGGACTAATGTGCTTTTCGCCTTTTTTTTTTTGCAATTTATTTATTCTAAACTCTTTAGTTTTTTGTACTTAATAACTTATTTAGATGAATATTTATGATGTAGTCCACATTTGATTCTAAAATTAAAAAATAAAACACTTTAAGAATAAATAATTTAAGACACATGGCACAAAATTAGAATTCTAATTTGAAATACTAATTTGAGTTTCTCTTAACTTCACCTATTATTATATAATATATAATAATATATATAGATATATAGATATATAGATTAGTAATTATCTCATGTAAAAATAACATTATACTAATCATAATTAGCCACCGCATACAATTTTTTTCCCACTACAACTGAGGTCATGTCATGTATAATAAAAATAATATTAGTAATTATCTCATGTAAAAATAATAATATTAATTATAATTAGCCGCAGCCACCACCACCAACAACAACAACAAACTGAAATTTGTAGTATCTAGCATTGTTGCCCTTTTTATTTCTAACTTTTTTTTTTATGGCAACATATCAAATTGCTTTAAATGAAAAGACCCCAATAATTTTTTTTTATTCGCTGAGCAAGCATGACCTCAATAATTGAGCTCATCTTATTATTAGCCTTATACGTCGTGTAACGAGGATAGTGCTTGCTTTCTAATGTGATAGATCTTTTTCACTCCAAAAAAATGTGATTGATCTTTTTCACTCAAAAAGAAAAAGGAAAAAGTAATATATCTTTTTCCATAAAATAAAATAGAAAAAAGAAATGAAGAAGATATTTTTAGGAAAAAGGAGTTGCACGTGGATTCAAGGATATAGAACTATTTTTTTTTTTTTTATAATCTCAAGGATATAGAACTGTATAATTACTTGTATAATTTGTTTGACATCAACTTTAACAAAATGCTGAGTTTCGAAGATTTTTTGCCCATCAAAATTTTAGAATTTTAGAATTTTAGGACCCATTTGGTAGGGTAGTTTGTTAATATTGTTTGTATTTTTTTGAAACATATGTAAGTGAAAAAGTGTATAAAAATACGTATAATATCGTTTAAAAACTGAAAATATGTTGTAAAAATGCTATACCAAACCGGCCCTTAACTTGCTTACACAGTTACACCTAATCATTTCAAATATGCTCAGATGCTTAAATCCACACATGAATTTAATTAATAAAATTGAAAAATGTCTTCTTTTTATTTTCTCAAAAATGTTATGTCTAGAACATTTTGACAATACTTTCATAACAAATTATAAATAAAAGGTCATTACGGGTTGTTATTAGTGGGCAAAAAAATAATTTCGGTAGCAGGTGTAAATTAGAATTAATAATAACAAACGTTTTATTATCTATTATGAAAGTATTGTGAAAATGTTGTGAATTTAATAATTCTCTTATTTTGGATAAATTGCAAATTACACCTCTAAAGTTTGGAGGTAATTGGATTTTACACCCTGAAGTTTTAAAATTTAGATTTTACCCCCTAACTTTTGGATGTGTTTGGATTTTACACTCTGACATTTCAAAATTTTGATTTTAGCTCCTATATTTTAAGAGTGTTTGGATTTTACTCTCTAAAATTAGGGAGTGTTTGAATTTTACACCCTAAAGTTTCATAATTTTGGGGTATAAAATCCAAACACTAACAAACTTTAGGGAGTAAAATCTAAATTCTAAAATGTTAGAGTATAAAATCCAAACACCCCAAACTTCAAGGGGTAAAATCCAAATTCTGAAACTTTAGAGTGTAAAATTTAATTACTCCAAACTTTAGGAGTGCAATTTGTAATTTACCCTCTTATTTTTAAATGAATATTTCTCTTAAAATGAACTCCTAATGTGACACTTGTGCTTCAAACTAGAACCACCACTAATTACTTTGCAGACTTTGCTCGTGGTTTTAATTTCCAAGGCATTAGTCATGATGTTGCAACAAGGATTTGTCAACCTCCGTGTTTGAAAGCCTTCACCCAAAATTGCCCTTAGTCCTGTAGATAGTTTGAAACTTTGAATAACGACGAATTATAAAACTGTGAATCTAAAGAATATAAAACTGTCAATATCAATCATCTAAGAAGTCTAATTTCAAAGAGTAATCAAATGTGATAATTAAAAAGCTAGGTTGGTTTACATGCATGTTTTGACTCATACAGCTTCAATTTGAAACGTATCAAAAGGTGGTACATAGTATATAGTCCAATGGTGGTCTTGAGGACAAAGTTCATTAAAAGTAGTCGAATATAAACAACGGGTAAGAGTAATGGGACAAGGATCTTTTTATCTCCTAATTTGATTAAACCCCAATTATGTTTCTCACTTGGAAACAAAAAACAATAAAAGTCCCTATACGCCAAACTATAGTCAAAGTTAGAACTGCTATATATTCCCACTATTTTTTTTTTTTTAAAAAAAAAAAAAATCTAATGTACATCACTTGCTCGAGCTTCTCATTGCACAATGCCACATTATCCATTTGAGTGGTTTGAATCATGATTGATTGTTTTAGGTTAAAGTAGTGAAGATGCTAAAGTTTGTACAATTGTGATTGAATGATGAAGATTGAATATCACAACGAATTTCTAGAAATAGTAAAAGCTAGACACTAGTTTGGATAGTTTTAACCTAAAGTCATTATTAGTAAAAGTCTAAAATCATACTATTAGGGTGTGTATACGTACGTATTACGTTTGATTTTTGTGTAAATTCACCAATGGGCAATTTTGTAGTATGACCCTCTGTGCTTTAAGAATTGTCCAAATTGATCATTTCATCCTAATTCCATCTACTGCCAATGGGAGTAATTTTATTGGAATCAGAAGATCATGAAATAGTATTAGCTGATCACAAGGAGGTTGGGCCCCATCAAGTATTCTTTGAGGACTTGGAAATGTATTATTTGTGAGAACGAGAGATTGAATAAAGATAATGTACATTCACCTATGAGCAAAAATCCAAACAACCCCTCCCAAAAAAAAAAAAAACAAAAAGGCTCTATGGGTAGATGGGCTCTTGATCACTATTTCTTGAACAAACTTAGGCTTTGAAGGAAGAATTGCCTTAGGTATTTCTCACTAATTTTCTCAGAACTAGAATCTAAAACTTCATCAATAACAACATTGACAGGTCCCATTACCTTCTTGGTTCTTTTTTTTGTACACCCGATAAGCTTTGCTTGTGAGGAGTATCCTAAAATATTCTTCATCACTTCGGGAGTCAAACTTTCTCACATTCTTCTATTCTTATGGATGAAAAAGTACTTTCAGAGATTCTGAAATACTTCACATTTGGCTTCCTTTCCTTCCACAATTCATAGGGAGTTTCTTTGTATCGGGTCTGAAATACTCCTTTTTAATCGTATGACATGCGATGTTGACTGTTTCTCCCCATAAATTTCTAGCCATATCTTTATTGTATAACATGGCTCTAGCCATCTCTTGAATGACTCTGTTCTTTTTTTATACTACAACCATTTTGTTGAGGAGTAATAAGAGTAGAGAATTCTTGAGATATACCAGATCTAGTGCAAAAAGATTCCATATATGAGTTCTCGAATTCTTTACTATGATCACTGCGTATTCAATCAAACTTTATGTTTTTCTCATTTGCAATCTTGTACCCAAAACTTCAATGTGCTCAGGAGCATCTGCCTTGGATCTTAGAAGAATGACCTAAGTGTACAGGGTGATCATCTATTACAACCATGATGTTAGGAATGGCAACGGGTCGGGTTCGGGCCGGGTTTTTCTATACCCGGACCCGACCCGCGGGGCAAGACCCGTGGCCCGGACCCGGCCCGTTAAGGGTACCGGGTTTTTTTTCGGGGCCCGGACCGCCCAGCCGGGCCGTGGGCCCCACGGGCCCCGTTAAGGGATTGGGCCCAATTCCTGGCCCAACCAAAAAAAATTTGAAGCCCAAATTTTATTTGCTTTACCAGCCACAAATCCTTTTCGGTTCCTTTGCTTTACCAGCAACCAAAGGTAATATCAACAAACTAAAACCATCACAAAGAAGTCTCAATTATTTTCCGAATACACTTTCATTTTCATAGCAACCAACTGAAAAAGAATATATAATAAATATCATAGACATTTCAACATACACGAGCTTTAGTGCAGTAAACTCAGGCAAAACGAAAATAAGTACAAAATGAAATGAAACTATAATATAAAGCCAGTAATCACAAATTGATCCAAGGAATGCATTCTTCAAAGCATCAAATTTCTATGACCCTAACAAGCATCATACAAGAAGAAAAGAATCTCAGCCCAAAAAAGAAAATTCTATCAACATCAACAGAGAAAAAGGAGAATAAAAATCCCCATAACTCAATTCATTGGTGCCATAAAAAATCAAAGGAAGGTTCACAAACCATTATTTCCAAAAATATTCAATACTTCCTTACAGAAAAAGGTACAAAATAAAGGATATACCATTTACCATAAATCTCTTTTTCTTTTCTTTTTTTTAAGAAAGGAAACTGCATCAACAGCTTCACCAGAAGAATGGGTTTGTGAAATTGCAAAATTAGGAGCATTATTTAAATCATAAAAATACAACTGGTTCCATAAATGGATAAAGAATCAATCAATATCACCATAATGGTAACAAAAACAATCTACCGAATAATGATTTCCCACATTTTGAATGTAACATTTCCAAACCTGCAACAGCCCAAAATCAAATATTTCTATAAATACAAATTGAAAAAAAAAAAAAAAAAAAGGAAAGGAAAGTAAACAAAACAGAAGAAACATTCACAAATATCAGTTGTGAGGATCGGACTGAGGGAGGCTGAATGAGTGAGGGTCGGACTGAGGCGAGTGAGGATCGGACTGAGGCGACGGAGGCGAGTGAGGATCGGATTGAGGCGACGGAGGCGAGTGAGGATCGAACTGAGGCGAGGGAGGCGACGGAGGATCAGACGGAGGCGAGGGAGGGACGGAGGATCAGACGGAGGCGAGGGAGGCGAGTGAAGAGGATCTGACTGAGGAGGGAGCAGGGAGGCGAGGAGGCTGAAGAAAATAGAAATGAGGGATTACCTGATTAGGGTTAGATTTAGGTTTATATATATATTGAGGGTATTTTTGTAATTTAGGGTACCGGGTTTTTAAACGGGGCGGGTTTCGGGTCGGGTCCGGATTTTTTTCATAAAACCCGGACCCGACCCGGACCCGCTTCGGGTTTTTTTTTTTTAAACCCATACCCGACCCTATTCCTAATCGGACCGGGTAAAACCCGGCCATTAGGGTCGGGCCGGGCCGGGTACCCGCGGGTCGGGCAAAAATTGCCATCCCTACATGATGTATCTCTTTCCTCCAAAAGATTCGGTTCTAATTGGACCCATGAGATCCAAATGTAGTAGCTCTAGAGGTTTAGATGTAGCCAATGTCTGAGTGTCTGGATGTTTTGCTTTCGTCTATTTCCCAGCTAACACGGTCCACACACAACATTGCTAGCCCTGCTGAGCTTTGGTATTCCTAACACTGATTCATGCTTGGATAAAATTAACAGATGTTTGTAGCTAGCATATCCCATCCTTTGGTGCCATAAGTCTTCATTTGGCAACAGAATATTATTGCACACAATATCAGCATCAGGTACCAATCCATAGCAATTATCCAGAGTGCGGACTCCGCTTATGAGTTTTTCCAGACTCATTCAACACAAGGCATTTCTCTTTTGAGAACAACACCATGAATTTTGATCACATATCTGACTTATGCTCAATAAGTTCACTTGCAAACCTTCTACATGCAACACATTTGCAATGTCTGGCAATCTAGGTAGAGAGATGGTTCCCTTCCCTTTTATTTGAGATTTTCTGCCATCACCGACAATGACATTTCCACTTTTTTTTAGACTTAAAAACCTTGAAGAGAGAACAATCTCTAGCCATGTGTCTTGAGCACCCACTGTCAAGGTACCACAAACATGTGTCCATTACCTTAAATGCAGACTTCATCATAAAGCACACTTTACGCTTACCTGAAAAATCAATAGGAATGGTTTTCTTTCATCTGCCATTTATGTACAAAATCTTTGGTTTTCACCCTTCTCAAATGAACTCCCTTGCACATTCTCATTTTGAGGCAGTCTAGTTTCTTTCTTGTCACACTAAGACCTTTTTCAACAATCATCAAAATAGCTTTCAAATAACTTTTAAACTTGCATTTTTTTAAACACTCAATCAAATAGAGATTAGAAAAGCAAGATGTATTTGAAATAAAAGATATTTTCATACCGCTTGTAGCAATGACAACAGGAGTTAATGGATCACACAGTAAATATTAAACCTAATCAAGTGTGTCTGCTCTGATACCACTTGATAGGCTAAGAATTATTGACCCTTTGAGTAAATTAATAATTATTATCCAAGTGAATTATTAATTCAATTACATGCAATAAGCGTGGTAACACAACAAATACCAACTAAGTTAAATCAGAGAAAATAAATTTGACAAGGTGATTTTTTAGAATGAGGAAAACACAGGCAAAACCACCATGGTGAATTTAAGGTACCACTCGACGAATCTCACTATTATCAAAACAAGCTTACAATAAAAAAAATCTCAGTACCTAATACAACTACAATTGACTTTATCCAATACCAATTGAACTTATAATGTAAGCAATCTTTCCTTTCAATCAGACTCCCATACGTGACTAACCAATAATGCACGGATCGCATACTGACTAACACACCAACTTAAGGAAATTTGGCTCAAAGTTCTTAGTTCATCCAACAATGAAGATCATAAAGCTCTTGGTTACAAAACCTTTGGCGAAAGATGCAGTAGCTTTTAGAGAGAATACGATGAACTAGGGCAAATTGTCTAGTCACAATATGCATAATATCACTTTGCATCAAGTTGCATCTCTTATGTACGCCCTTAAAATAATCTTTATATATGTCTAGGGTTGTGAGAAAGAAACCCTACCAAATACACATGATATGGCTGTATTGGTGTAGAAATCAATTTTAACCTTAAGGTTATGAGGAAAGCACATTCCCGTGAATTCATATGGGATTTGAATATGGAAGTTGCGTGGATATTTGAGGATATTAGTTTGATTTGTGAAAGTTTTTATTTTGTATCCTTCGTAGTGTGCTTTTACAATTCAATCAAGCTGTTTTTTCTCTTATTAGTGATGTAAAAGAAAATGAGGAAATGATTGTTTGACTAGAAAAATGCCCATATATTCCTTTCTCATTGTATAACTTGATTTTAAATAAATAGCATCTACTATCGTTTAATTTTAAATAAAAAAATATAATTACAAAAAAAGGGAAAAATATTTTCATGATCACCACTTTATTGTGAAATAAAATCTTAAAATAAAAAAATTTTAAAAATTTAAAAATAATTAAAAAAAAAAAAAAAAACAAAAAAACTTAAGGAGTCAACTTTGTCTTTGTTTTGTGGATCCCCTTCTTTTTGGACAAAAACATTGTGAGTTTTTTGGAAATGTTCTGTTTTTTGTCAAGCCCGTGGAAGACTTTATCTTTGTTTCGTGGATCTTCCTCTCTATTTTGGGGCAAAAAAATTGTGACTTTTCTAGAAATGTTCTGTTTTTTGTCAAGGTTGTGGAAGAATGGTTGATGGTTGATTTGATATGCTTGGTTGGTGGAATTGTTTATGGAGATGTTGTTTTTGTTGTCATAGTTTTTTTCTTTGTTCGGGATAAGCAATATTTTGTATCCTTGAAAAATTTTAGCTAGCAATAAAAAGATTCAAATGTAGGACATCCAAAATTTTGTAATGATTGATTCCATTGTTCCTTATGGGTAATTTTTCTATGATGCTAGTAGTATCTTAGCTTGTAATAAGAGGATTCAATTAATTGTAGTAGGATTCAAAATTGTATTCATGTAATTTTTGATGTTTTCTTATTAATCAAATAGGTTTAGTCAAATGTAATTTTTTAATTCAATTTAATTTTACGATTTTCATTTAGTCAAATGTGATTTTTTTCAATTAATTAAATTTAAATTCAAAATTTATAAAACATAAATTTAAATTTTAAAAATATATATTTTGATTTTGAAAGTGATGTGTATATATATTAATTAATTAAAGTGATTGTGTGCACAACATGTGACCATTTTTTTTTATCATTTATAGTTAGCGAAATTGAGATAGAATGATGAATTTGGACAATTCATAAACTTCAAAGGTCAATAATACAAAACTGATAGGAGATGAATTAGTTTGCAACTAATCCAAATCCTAGGAGATCTTTTTGCATTTTGGCACAAAATAAAAAAAGTAATATGATAACAATCAATAACAGTGAAATATTATTATATTTTTATATGCAAGTAGCATACTACTTTAATAGTGAAATTAGGGTCAAGCCACTCACATTGGGTTTGACCAAGAACATGTGGGTTGTGTTGACCAATCTAATAAAGTTATATTAGCAGTTGAATGAATCTATCAATGTTGTGACCTAGGGTGACATTGATGTTAGCAAGCTAATAAAGATCTTAAGAAATCCATTGGATCTAGTGGAGATCTAAAGGTCATTATCGTATTTGGAAGAGATCGTAAGATCTACACCAAAGCTCATAGATTGGGGGCCACAATGCCGTAATGGGAGGGTAAGGGACAACAAGAAATAAAATGGGAACAAGGAAAGGAATGATGCCATAGTGATGAGTAATGAGATAAGGTACTAGACACAGAGTAATTGTTAGGTACTCACAGAGCATGGAGATCTAAAGGTCATTATCGTATTTGGAAGAAATCGTAAGATCTTCATCAAAGCTAATGTAGATTGGGGGCCACAATGCTGTAATGGGAGGGTAAGGGACAACAAGAAATAAAATGGGAACAAGGAAATGAATGATGTCATGGTGATGACCAATGAGGTAAGGTACTAGACACAGTAATTTTTAGGTACTCTTGAGCACGAAGAATGGTGTTCCCTCCTCTCATATTCATGGTAACATTCATTCATTAAATTCATGCTAAGGTCTACTATGAATGTGAGAGGAGAGAGCATCATTTCACTATACTCCAAAAGTAACTAAGAACTTTCCCTAGACATAAAGTTTAGGATGAGTTAGGATTATTAGGTTTCCCCTATAGGACATTCAACCCGATCTGGGTTTCATTATTTATATCAGGCCAAATTCCAAAACCCACCCTCTAAGTTTTATTGTTTTTTATTTCAGTCCTTTAAGTTTGCATTTTCTTATTTCAATCTTCTAAGTTTCAAAACTCCCTAATTCAGTCATAGATATCCATTGTTGTTGTTAAATTCCCAAAGCTACGTCATTTTGTCCATAATTTAATATTTACTTCTTCATTTATTAAAAAATTAATTAAAAAAAGTCCAAAAATTAAATAAATAAATAAATAACAAAAAACAAAAAACAAAAACAATTTCCATACACGGTCAGTCCCTCCTTAGTAAAATCAAAATCCCTACTTCGTTGGGTAAGTTTAAAAATTTTGGGTTTTCAATTTCAATTTGTTTGATTTCATTATTTGAAAATCAATTTCTCCTGTGAACCAAAAATATAACAGAGTCCAGATATTTTGGTGATGACTAAAATCAAACAAACCAGGTAGAGGCTGGAGATGCTGAAGGACGGTCGGAGACGCTGAAGGGCGGCTAGAGATGCCGAAAATACCTCCCTAGAGCCGTCGAAGTCGATTTGATTTTGGGTTTCCTGGAGAAATCTCTCTCTCTCTCTCTCTCTCTCTCTCTCTCTCTCTCTCTCTCTCTCTCTCTCTCATGGTCTCAATCTCCTTCTCCATCTCAATCTCAGTTTCCTTATTTCTCTCTCTCTCTTAGTTGGGTTAGGGTAGGGATTTTGGGAATGATGGGTTATTATTATTTTTATTTTACTGCGAAGGGGATTGTGTATGGCAATTTTTTTTTTAATTTTCTGGACTATTCTTTAATTAACATTTTTTATAAATTAAGAAATAAAAAATAAAGTAAAAAAATAAATATTAAATTAGAGGCAAACCGATTTAGTTTTGGGATTTAACGACAATGGTGAATGTCTACTTAATGGAAGATTGAATTGGGAAGTTTTGAAACTTAGATGACTGAAATGAGAGAATGCAAATTTAGAAGACTGAAATGAAAAATAATGAAATTTAAAGGGTGAGCTTTGGAATTTGGCCTTTATATTAATGTATATAGGTCCACTGGGTTCTAGGCCCAATTGTCTTGTCTTACACCACACACATATTTGTACAATCTCAAGTAATCTGTGATTCTAAAACATTAAATTAAAATTTAAAATAAATATTTTTATTTTGAAAGTGATGTGTATATATATTAATTGATTATAGTGATTGCGTTCAAAGCACATGATCATTTTTTTTTATCATTTATAGTTAGCAAAATTGAGATAGAATGGTGAATTTGGACAATTCATATACCTCAAAGGTCAATAATACAAAATTGATAGGAGATGAGTTAGTTTGCAACTAATCCAAATTCTAGGAGATCTTTTTGCATTTTGGCACAAAATAAAAGGTAATAAAATGACAATTAATATAATAGTCAAATAATATTATATTTTTGTATCTAAGTATCATACTACTTCAATTGTGAAATTAGGATTGATAACAAGTTAATTAGTTTCAAGTATCAACTGACTCAACCTGCCAAATCCAATCAAGCCAATCACATTGAATTTGAAAGAATTCCATTGTCATTGATCTAGAACATGTGGGTTGTGTTGACCAATCCAATAAAGTTATATTAGCAATTAAATCTATCAATGTTGTGACCTAGGATGACATTGATGTTAGCAAGCTAACGGAAATCTTAAGATCTTCATCAAAGCTCATGTAGATTGGGGGCCACAATGCCGTAATGGGAGGGTAAGGGACAACAAGAAATAAAATGGGAATAGGGAAAGGAATGATGCCATGGTAATGACGAATAAGGTAAGGTACTAGACAGAGAGTAATTCTTAGATACTCCCAAAGTATGGATAATAGTGTTTCCTCTTCTCACATTCATGAATAGATCCCACCATGAATGTGAGAAGAGGGAGCACTATATCACTATACTTTGAGAGTACCTAAGAATTTTTCTTAAACACCAAACTTCAAATGAGTCAGGCTTATCAAGTTTCCCCAATGGGACATTCAACCTGATCTCATAGGGTTTCATTATTTATATTAATGCATATAGGTCTATTGAGCTCTAGGGCCAATTGTCTTATGTTACACGGCACACATGATTGTACAGTCTCAAGTAATCTATATACAACAACTTTACAACCTCTAGCTAACCAAACTAGCTTTTCAGAGATTATTATTTCACATCAGATTAGCTTGGGTATGACAGATTTTGTCTAGTCCAAGTTTGCTTGAGCATTCTTAAGGGTTCGGATTAGGTCCAGTGCACCGGACCTGTCAGATAGTGACGCATGTCCAAAAATAGACACATATCACCATTTCAACGGATCCAGTGCCACTGGACACTGGACTTAAATTGCCTCCCACTCTTAAATTGTTTAAATGTATATGAATGGCAAGAATCTAATAAAGTGTTCGAGTGTAAGATAAAGAAGCATGAAGATTTGTCTTAGCGGGATTTTTTTTTTTTTTTTTTTTACAAAATATTTTCTGTATTTTTGGTTTTTAATATGACAAAAAACTCTGATCAATAGGAAACTTGTATCCTGGCCATGGAAAACAATAAGATTTGGAGGGGAAGCCCCTTTTTTTCACTCTTAAAACAAAGCTGTTAGAGTTAAAACGATTTCCATTTTGGCATGTTCAACTATTTTTATGGTTACATAAATGGTTTGAAATGTTATTTTATTTTTAAATATTTATGAGCTAGTAAATGTGTATTTTTCATGTCTTCTTTTCCCCATCCTGTAGTTTAAACCTTCTCAAAAAAGAGAGGCTGATGTTGTAGCTGCTCTGCATAAATATTCACGATGTGAATGAAAGTTTATTCATATAATTATTTGAATTTAGATAAAATATTAACGATTTTATATTTAGAGCAATGCTACATATATGTTTTCACAAGTTTTTTTACAACAGTTGAGTTATCAAAACTTTTATTGGTTCTCATCTGGACCTACTATTAATATCATTTTTTTTACTTATGAGTTACAACTAACAATTTGCCACATCAGTAGTTATGAAATTTTTTGTCAAATTTTGTGTGTAAGTTATATATATATATATATATATGTATGTATGTATGTATGTATTTCAATTCACTTTCTAGATGGCAACTAAAAATGAAAAAAATGAGTCAATATCTCCATCAAAACATATAAAATGCATTAGAGCATTTGTATCAGCTCATACAATTTTATTTTATTTTTTTGTCTATTTTAGCATAATAACCTACTTTTCTATTTTACATAACCATTTTTTAAAAACACTCATCTCAGAATCTCAAATTATCTATTCTATTATTTATTTTATGAAAATATAAAATTTTCTTTATTTTTCATTTGTTTCTCTATTTTCACATCACAACTATCATCAATTCTCTTCCTTCATTGTCGAAAATCATAAAGAATGAATAAAAAATGCATATACATTGTACAATAAATTTACAAATTTTTTCCTATAACTATAATGAAAAATGGACAATAGATACATAACTTTACAAAGACTAATGTGAAATTTTTTTTTAAGGTTGATAGGCCAAAATTTTCCATTTAGGCCATTTTGCATGGGCTGATGCAAACTATGCAAATTCTCTCAGTAGATGGTACATACGCTATGTAAATGGGCTTTGAAGCATGGTTTTGAATCTTTTGATGGGCTTATGGTCTCCAATAGCTTCTTCTCTGATATTGTCCTGTTTTCTTTAGTCATGGAGCAAATCTTTCCGTCCCACCTTTTCTTACTTTGCTAGAAGTGGCCCAAGCCCCAAGGCATAGTTAATGTTCATACCCTTGTATTCTTCTTTACTATAATAAAACTATCTTCCTTATTTTTTATATATATAAAAAATAAAAAATAAAAACTCCCCTTCATTTTTTTTAAGGTTTAGCTGTGTGATTTTTCTATGATCAAATTAATGAAAATTTCCTTTCATTAAAAAAGAAAGAAAAAAAAAATCTCTTTAAACTTTAATTTAAGGATCTAATTAAAGGAGTTGCACAACATTTCATTAATAAAAAAAATTTATTATTGATTTTTGCTATAGTAAAACCCATCCTTAATTTATTTAGAGCATTGCCATCAAAACTTATAAAAAATTTAGCATTTACCATCTCAAAAACCAACTTTATAACATATAACACATTACTTTAAATATCCCTTACATCAAGACTTCTATTTTTTAACACTTCATTTAAATATTCTTTCTTTATTATTTTTTATTCAATTTTTTATTTATTTATCACTCTCCCTCTGTCTGTCTCTCTCTCTCTCTCTCACTGTCTCTCCATCTTTCTCAACCCAATCTAGAAGTTTCTCCCTCTCTTTGATATTCTGCTCTCAAAACCTCCATGGCCTGAGCTTTTCAAGCTCATCACCTCTAACCACGGCCACAGTCGCAGCCACCATCACCAACCACAACCTTAACCCCTAACCACCAAAAAAAAAAAGGAAAAAAAAAAAAAAAACCCACGACATAAATCGCAGCCAAAACCCACCACAAAACCGCAGCCAAATCCCACCACCCCAACAACCACAAACCCACAACCAACGGCCTCAACCCATCGACACAACCAACCTCAACCCACGGCCTCAACCAACTTCAACCCACGACACAAACCCGTGGCCTCAACCCACGGTCTCAACCAACCCCAACCATCGTTGGACCCACGACCCACGACCCACTTACAGTCATCGAGACCCATTAGACCCACAAGAGGGAGAATCTGAGAAAGAGAGATGAGAGAGAACAAGAGTGAGAAAGTGAGAGTGATAGTGATAATTTGAAGAGAGAGAGAGAAAAATATTAAAAAAATGATAACACCTTGCTACAGTGTGCTCTCAAAAATGAGAGCGCACTATAGCAAGATTGCAAATTTTTTTAGGACATAGCATGTTTGATAGAGTAGCATTTTTGTGGTTTCCGTTGTTAAAAATAACATTTTAGCACTCATAAAAGCTTTGATGGTACGTAGTACGATGTTGTTTTTTTTTTTTTTTTTTGGGATAAGAGAAAAAAACAGTACTTTTAGGACTTTCTGTAGAATACACGGGGAATGATAGTACAACAATGGTAGGTAAAAAACATGTGAGTCCAAGTTGAAGCTCCATCTTTTTTTCTTTATTTTTTTTTTCTTTTTTTGCTGAATAGTTGAAGCTCCATCAGCAGTCTAATCTGATTGACCCCATGATGTTTCTTGCCTTGAAGCATGAATCATAAGGTCATTTGCTAATGTAATGTGCCAAAAAATACAGATAGTGTAATGATTAAAAGTTAATCTGAAAGTTTTAAGCACATTCAAAGTCGGAACTCCCTTTACCACTGTTAAGCTCCTTGGTGTTTACATTACACTAATCTTGTCATATTATGTGTAAACTGAATATAACGTGAAAACAATGGGGAAATAAAACTTTCAACTTCAGATAGAATTTAAAATATTTGGAAGTTTGTTTGTTTCCCAGGTAAACTTCTTGGCTAGGCATGTTTCATGTTTGGTATGATTTGTAAATTGTAAGTTGATTTATTTATCTTTTAAACCAGTTTATATGTCTTTTTTTTTT
>NW_027069690.1:704751-910595 GCF_002906115.3 Quercus suber | reverse complement strand
AGGTTTGGGTCAGTTGCAAACTAACTCATTCTATCAATTTTGTATATTGACCTTTGAGTTTAAGAATTGTCCAAATTGATCATTCCATCTTTGATAGGCTAAGAATATATTGACCCATTTTGATAAATTAATTAATTAATTATCCAAGTGAATTAATTAAATTCAATTACATGCAATAAGCGTGGTAACACAAACAAATTACCGACTAAGTTAAATACAGCAGAAAATAAATTTGACACAGGTGATTTGTTTATGAATAGAGAAAACCACAAAGGCAAAATCTCACTGGCTGAATTTAAGGTCACCACTCACGATAATCCACTATTATCAAAACAAGCGGTTACAAGTAAAAAAAATCTCAGTACCTAATACCAACCTACAATTGAACCCTTACCTCAATACCTAATTGGACTTATAATGTAGCAGTAATCTCTCCTTTCAATGCATGACTCCCAGTACGTGACTAACCAATAATGCACGGATCGCAGTACATGACTAACACACCAACTTGAGGAAATATTAGCTACAAAGTTCTTCAGTTCATCCTACAATGAAGATCATAAAGCTCCTTGGTTACAAAACCTTGGCGCAAAGACGTTGTAACTTCTAGAGAGAATACGATGAACTAGGGCAAATTGTCTCCAGTCACAATATGCATGTATAATCACTTTGCATCAAGTTGCATCTCTTATGTACGGCCCTTAAAATAATCCTTATATATGTCTAGGGTTGTGAGAAAAGAAACCCTACACAAATACACATGGATATGCATGTAATTGGATCTAGAAATTCTAATTTCGTAATTCTCAAATAATACAGCTACTTTAGAGCTTCAACATTAAGCCTTAATAGATATGATTCTGTTGAGATATCTGTCGAGTTTTAATTAAAAGCACTCTTCACTTGTTTCTTGATCAGACCTGCATGGCTTCAATACTAAACTTGAACACTTGTTTTTTGAAGTACTAAACTCATCATAGATCTATTCAATTACAAATAAATTGCATTTTGTCAAATGATTAGCCAATTACATAAAATATGTCCCTAATAATCTCCCCCTTTGGCAATCCGTGACAAAACCACACACAACAAAATAATCATGAGAGAAGTCTTAAATCACTATACTCATAACCACTTGTTAGAATACAAAAAAAATCTAACCCTAACACAAACTCTTGAAAAACTTTGCAAAAAGAGAGTTCATGGTATGATAGATTTTCACAACCTGTCTTTCTGAAATACTTTAAACAAAACTCATCAAGGCATCTTAGTGTGAAACAGAATTAAAGATTGCATACATAAAGAAACATGTGTATAGAGAAAGAAAAGAAACAACACATGGAAAGATAGGTGAAAAAACAACATACATCATCATATATATATGAAAAAAATACAATGTATGTCGTAAATAAATAATCACAAAACCAGTGTACAAGAGGATTATGTAACTAAAGAGAAAGAAAAGAAAAGTACATAAGAGCCTCACTACATCCCTCAAAATGTATAGACACTCCCCCTAACAAAAATGTCCTATGCTAACTTTCCCCCTAAATACAAGATCTTTCATCCCAAAACAACTCCCTCTTGTGTCATGTCAGGATAAATACAGCTAGGGTCGTTATCCCATCATTCATCAGTTAGGTCAGATCATACGTCATCATCTCATCCTCGCTGACAAGCTTCGTTCAACTATTTTTATGGTTACATAAATGGTTTGAAATGTTATTTTATTTTTAAATATTTATGAGCTAGTAAATGTGTATTTTTCATGTCTTCTTTTCCCCATCCTGTAGTTTAAACCTTCTCAAAAAAGAGAGGCTGATGTTGTAGCTGCTCTGCATAAATATTCACGATGTGAATGAAAGTTTATTCATATAATTATTTGAATTTAGATAAAATATTAACGATTTTATATTTAGAGCAATGCTACATATATGTTTTCACAAGTTTTTTTACAACAGTTGAGTTATCAAAACTTTTATTGGTTCTCATCTGGACCTACTATTAATATCATTTTTTTTACTTATGAGTTACAACTAACAATTTGCCACATCAGTAGTTATGAAATTTTTTGTCAAATTTTGTGTGTAAGTTATATATATATATATATATATGTATGTATGTATGTATGTATTTCAATTCACTTTCTAGATGGCAACTAAAAATGAAAAAAATGAGTCAATATCTCCATCAAAACATATAAAATGCATTAGAGCATTTGTATCAGCTCATACAATTTTATTTTATTTTTTTGTCTATTTTAGCATAATAACCTACTTTTCTATTTTACATAACCATTTTTTAAAAACACTCATCTCAGAATCTCAAATTATCTATTCTATTATTTATTTTATGAAAATATAAAATTTTCTTTATTTTTCATTTGTTTCTCTATTTTCACATCACAACTATCATCAATTCTCTTCCTTCATTGTCGAAAATCATAAAGAATGAATAAAAAATGCATATACATTGTACAATAAATTTACAAATTTTTTCCTATAACTATAATGAAAAATGGACAATAGATACATAACTTTACAAAGACTAATGTGAAATTTTTTTTTAAGGTTGATAGGCCAAAATTTTCCATTTAGGCCATTTTGCATGGGCTGATGCAAACTATGCAAATTCTCTCAGTAGATGGTACATACGCTATGTAAATGGGCTTTGAAGCATGGTTTTGAATCTTTTGATGGGCTTATGGTCTCCAATAGCTTCTTCTCTGATATTGTCCTGTTTTCTTTAGTCATGGAGCAAATCTTTCCGTCCCACCTTTTCTTACTTTGCTAGAAGTGGCCCAAGCCCCAAGGCATAGTTAATGTTCATACCCTTGTATTCTTCTTTACTATAATAAAACTATCTTCCTTATTTTTTATATATATAAAAAATAAAAAATAAAAACTCCCCTTCATTTTTTTTAAGGTTTAGCTGTGTGATTTTTCTATGATCAAATTAATGAAAATTTCCTTTCATTAAAAAAGAAAGAAAAAAAAAATCTCTTTAAACTTTAATTTAAGGATCTAATTAAAGGAGTTGCACAACATTTCATTAATAAAAAAAATTTATTATTGATTTTTGCTATAGTAAAACCCATCCTTAATTTATTTAGAGCATTGCCATCAAAACTTATAAAAAATTTAGCATTTACCATCTCAAAAACCAACTTTATAACATATAACACATTACTTTAAATATCCCTTACATCAAGGCTTCTATTTTTTAACACTTCATTTAAATATTCTTTCTTTATTATTTTTTATTCAATTTTTTTATTTATTTATCACTCTCCCTCTGTCTGTCTCTCTCTCTCTCTCTCACTGTCTCTCTCTCTTTCTCAACCAATCTAGAAGTTTCTCCCTCTCTTTGATATTCTGCTCTCAAAACCTCCATGGCCTGAGCTTTTCAAGCTCATCACCTCTAACCACGGCACAGTCAGCACCATCACCACCACCAACCTTAACCCCTAACCACCAAAAAAAAAGGAAAAAAAAAAAAAAAAAAAAAAAACCCACGACCAAATCGCACCAAAACCCACCACAAAACCGCAGCCAAATCCCACCACCCCAACAACCACAAACCCACAACCAACGGCCTCAACCCATCGACACAACCAACCTCAACCCACGGCCTCAACCAACTTCAACCCACGACACAAACCCGTGGCCTCAACCCACGGTCTCAACCAACCCCAACCATCGTTGGACCCACGACCCACGACCCACTTACAGTCATCGAGACCCATTAGACCCACAAGAGGGAGAATCTGAGAAAGAGAGATGAGAGAGAACAAGAGTGAGAAAGTGAGAGTGATAGTGATAATTTGAAGAGAGAGAGAGAAAAATATTAAAAAAATGATAACACCTTGCTACAGTGTGCTCTCAAAAATGAGAGCGCACTATAGCAAGATTGCAAATTTTTTTAGGACATAGCATGTTTGATAGAGTAGCATTTTTGTGGTTTCCGTTGTTAAAAATAACATTTTAGCACTCATAAAAGCTTTGATGGTACGTAGTACGATGTTGTTTTTTTTTTTTTTTTTTGGGATAAGAGAAAAAAACAGTACTTTTAGGACTTTCTGTAGAATACACGGGGAATGATAGTACAACAATGGTAGGTAAAAAACATGTGAGTCCAAGTTGAAGCTCCATCTTTTTTTCTTTATTTTTTTTTTCTTTTTTTGCTGAATAGTTGAAGCTCCATCAGCAGTCTAATCTGATTGACCCCATGATGTTTCTTGCCTTGAAGCATGAATCATAAGGTCATTTGCTAATGTAATGTGCCAAAAAATACAGATAGTGTAATGATTAAAAGTTAATCTGAAAGTTTTAAGCACATTCAAAGTCGGAACTCCCTTTACCACTGTTAAGCTCCTTGGTGTTTACATTACACTAATCTTGTCATATTATGTGTAAACTGAATATAACGTGAAAACAATGGGGAAATAAAACTTTCAACTTCAGATAGAATTTAAAATATTTGGAAGTTTGTTTGTTTCCCAGGTAAACTTCTTGGCTAGGCATGTTTCATGTTTGGTATGATTTGTAAATTGTAAGTTGATTTATTTATCTTTTAAACCAGTTTATATGTCTTTTTTTTTTTTTCCTTTTTAAGTACAATTATAGTTTTACTTATTTTATTTTAAAACAAAATAAATCAATAAAATAAGTTATTCCAAACTCACAATGATTGGTGAGTTAGAACATACGTAGCAGTGGATGTATAATGCATATTGCTAAAATTTAGCTCCACAAACACAAAAGTCTTGCTGTAGCAGTGGAGCTAAATCTAAAAATTTTAGCTCCATTGCTGTAATGCACATCTATTTAGAGCATTCACAGCAGTGAAGACAAAATTTTAGCTATTTAGCTACACCAAAAATCACTTTATCTATTATACCTACATACGTGCTGCAGCAGTGGATCTATTTTAACTTTTAACACAATAAAATAATATAAACATTACAATAAAATAATATAACTACTCCAATAAAATAATATATCACACTCCAAAAAAAAATCAACAGCACCACCACAACCCACTCTACCATCAGCCACAGCCACAGCCACAGCCACAGCCACCACCGCCACTACCACAACCACCACCACCACCACCAGTCCACAGCAGGAAAAAAAAAAAAAAAAAACCCACCACGAGCGAGCACTTCGATCACCAGCAAAGCACAGCACAATCATCCACCACCACCAGTCCACAGCATAAAAAAACAAAAAAAAAAACCCACCACCAGCAGCAGCAGTCCACAGCAGAAGAAAAAAAAGAAACCCATCGCCACCCTCTCCTCTTTCATTGAGCTCGGCGACTCCATCATCGACGGCGGCAACGAATGGTACCTAAACACCGAGCGCCGTATCGAACAGGCCTCGTCGCAAGGCTTGCTGTATCTCGGCATGGGCATATCGGGCGGCGAAGAAGGTGCCCAATACGGTCCTTCGTTGATGCCCGGAGATCGGCGATGGGGCTTGGGGACCAGGTCGACTCGGCGATGGGGCTTGGGGTGGGCCGGTGGAACAAATCGGCGATGAGAAAGCTGGCCGGCGAGCTGAGGGATGAGGGAGATGAGTGGACGGCGAGCCAGAGAGAAAAAAAAATTGAGGAAGAGAAAAGAAAGAACAGAAGCCGGAGAGAGAGAAAGAAAATAGAAAATGATTATTTAATGAGAGAGGAGAGAGAAGCCTAATAAAAAACTATTTTTTTTTTAGATGTGAGCTACAGTGCACATCTAAATATAGATGTGCACTGTAGCTGTGGAGCTAAAATTTTTAGTTTTAGCTCCACTGTTGCGGCAAGAATTTTGTGATTGTGGAGCTAAATTNTTTAGGTTGTGAGATAATTATTTTATTGTGATATTTATATTATTTTATTGTGTTGATAGTTAAAATAGATTCACTGCTGCAGCAGGTATGTAGGTATAATAGATAATATAACTTTTGGTGGAGTTAAAAAGCTAAATTTTTAGCTCCATTGCTGTGAATGCTCTTAAAGCCTGTATCAAAGCAGCATGACATGGAGGCTGCCAATGGCAAAGTGCAGCTAATTAGATCGGTTTTCTTTCCCAACTAGTTTGGAGAGAAAATTTTCAAATTTCTTACATTTTTTTTTTTTTTTGTGAATTTTGAAAATTTAACTGTTGAATTTCATGTTCCTTATGTTCTTAATATACATATCAAATTTCGTTAAATATGGATATTATATACTATTCGATTAATAAACTTATTTTTTATATACAATTTTAAATTATAAAAATTTGATATTTTAACATTTGTTTGATGAGATAGCAATTGATTTTTGATCTTCTTGAAATTTTACATGCATGAAGAATATAATAAGAACATGTAATCTAACGATTAAATTTTCAAATTCACACTCAATATAAAGATATATGAGGAGTTTGTAGAGTTTCTCTTTAAAGTAGTTTGCAGAAAAACTTTGTTTAGTTCTAAATGCCTCACTAGGCAAATCATTAATGCATTATCGCATTATCTCCTTAACTTAACTCACAAAAGCCAACAAGTGACAATTAATGGCTGTCTATTAGGATTCCCCAATATGCACGTAACATATTTCAAACCATTCAATGAAAAATGCTATATTTATATGAAATTAGGATAATAAGAGATAACCTTCTCTTTTTCCTCCAGTATCTGCACAAGACACACAATTATATGGTTGCAATATATATATATATATATATATTTGCAGAATGAAAAGTTTCATAGTTGGAAATTAGAGCGTAATTTGAACAAGGGCAAACTTTTGTAAGTCCAATCCATTCCTTCTGTACATAATTTTTAGCAAAATGGGCTAGTGAAGTTGGCACACATGTCTTTCTCAAAAAAAAAAAAAAAAAAAGTTGGCACACATGTGGCCCTAAAAAAGCGTATTAGCCCAAGGATATTGAGAAGAGCATTGATTACCTTAATTTTTTTTTTTTTTTAAACGAGTTTCAACTTATGACAATCACTCTTAATGATAACTTTTTATTATCAGACCAAGACACCAATTTATTTTTGGTATAGGCAAGAATTGAATCCCAAATTTCTTATTTAACCATAAAAACTTTTATCCGTTGAGCTAAGAGCATTCTCATCAAGAATGCTAATATTTTAGCATTTACCACTTCAAAATCCTACTTTATCAATTTTAACATATCATTTTACAATCCACCAAACATCAAACGTTTATTTTTTTTTACAACTTCATTTAAATAATATTATTTTATTTTACCACTTTCTCTCTCTTTCCACCACTTTCTTCTCAATAGCTAGCCACTGTTAGCCACCACCACCACCATAAACCGTCAAATTCAACAGCAAACCCAAACCCATGGCCACCCTCTGCCACCACGATTAGCATCCATCAAAAATCAACCCCATAGCCATAGCCAAAAAAAAAAAAAAAAAAAAACACAACAACAACAACAACAACAACTAAACTAAACTAAACTTGAGAGAGAAGCCTCACCGTGAGAGGAAGATAGGGAGGCGGAGGATAAAGTGGCGAACAAAACCCACAAACCCAAGACCCACGGCAGCCACGGCAAGCAAAACCCATCAAACCCAAGACCCACGCCTCAACCACAGCAACCCACCTCAGTCACCACCCACCCACCTCGTTCTCAACCCCAACCAAAACCCACCACCCCGATCTCAACCCCAGCCAAAACCCACCACCCCGAATCTGTGCTAGGAATCACGATGAATAGTCTTTGAATCGTCATGAACATTTGCGATTGTAAGGTGATAGCTAGTGAAGTAGTCCCATTTTGACGAAGAAGTGCCTCTCGAGTCCATGATTTGGAGGTAGATTGAGATGTACCCTAGCAAAGCTTGCGAGTCTCCTTTCGGATACACGAGGTGCCTGCAATCGTAGTTGCCAACCTCGAAGTACTTGCTCCACAAAATGCAAACCCACAAACTAGACCCATGAACCCAGACCCATGAACTCAAACCCACAAACCTAGACCCACAAAATCGTCGGAGCACATCAGACCACGACCCACGACCATCGGCGGAGCACAATCATCGGTAGAGCACACTCATCAGCGAAGCACAAAGAGAGAAGAGAGAAGAAAGAAGTGAAGAGAGGAAAGAGAAGGATAGAAGAGAGAGAGAGAGCCTAAGGTGAATAAAAAATAATTTTTGTTTTACAATTGTAGCTACAGTGTGGTCTCAAATATGAGATTGCATTGTAACTTGAATCTTAACAATTTAAGATTTAGCCGGTTTGATGGAGTGGTGTTTTTATCCCAAAAAATGATAAAAAAATAGGATTTTTAGCACTTGAGAGGTTTAATGTGAATGCTCTAACTGGAACCCACGATTACTTTACGTTAATTTACATCGAACACATCACCCAATTTAAGTTTTAAATATGAAAATCAATAGCAACTAAAATTGTATATATCCCATATGAAATTATAGATGTTATATATACAAAGTGTATAACAATAACATAAAACAATAATTTTTCTTTTAAGAAAATTTAAGAATATATCTTTTATATCACAACTTTGAAATGGACAATGAATATAAAACAATTATTCCTCTATTAAGAAAATTTAAGAACACAACTTTTGTATCAAACTTTGAAGTGGACAATGAACATGAAACAATAGTTTCTCTATTAAGAAAATTTAAAGGTACAACTTTTGTATTACAATTTTGAACTTATCAATTAAAAAGGTAGTGAAAAAAGTGATGGTCTATTAATGACTTTATCAAGTTGTGATAAAAACTGTGGTAAGGAACACAAAAAGTCACTAAATTCAATAAAAGGTATTGACAAAAAACATTCTATAATAGAAGGAAAATCAAGGGCATTGTGGTAATCCAGAGAGGTGTATGCAAGAAATTCTTTCCTGATATGCAGGGAAGTGAGTCATGAGTACTAGTTTGGCTTTTGAGGGGTCTCCTTAAAAGAAGCAAAAATATGTTTGTAATTATAAATGCCCTGTCTGTGTGAACAATAGAGAGAGAATAAAAAATAGGATTTTTAGCACTTGAGAGGTTTAATGTGAATGCTCTAACTGGAACCCACGATTACTTTACGTTAATTTACATCGAACACATCACCCAATTTAAGTTTTAAATATGAAAATCAATAGCAACTAAAATTGTATATATCCCATATGAAATTATAGATGTTATATATACAAAGTGTATAACAATAACATAAAACAATAATTTTTCTTTTAAGAAAATTTAAGAATATATCTTTTATATCACAACTTTGAAATGGACAATGAATATAAAACAATTATTCCTCTATTAAGAAAATTTAAGAACACAACTTTTGTATCAAACTTTGAAGTGGACAATGAACATGAAACAATAGTTTCTCTATTAAGAAAATTTAAAGGTACAACTTTTGTATTACAATTTTGAACTTATCAATTAAAAAGGTAGTGAAAAAAGTGATGGTCTATTAATGACTTTATCAAGTTGTGATAAAAACTGGGCAAAATTTGCCAAATAATATATTTTTCCAAAAAAATTAGGTGCGTGGCATGAGTTCAAAGTTAATTAGTTAGTTAGACTGTTTTTGAAAATCGACTTTGGCAAAATCGACTTTGGGCTGGAAAATGAACGCTATAGTGGCGTTTTTTTAGTGCCTATAGCAGCGTTTATAGAAAACGCCACTATAGGGTACCTATAGTGGCGTTTTTACAAACGCCACTAAAAAAAACGTCACTATAGCATTTATTTTCCAACCCAAAGTCGATTTTGCCAAAGTCGATTTTCAAAAACAGTCTAACTAACTAATTAACTTTGAACTCATGCCACGCACCTAATTTTTTTGGAAAAATATACCATTTGGCAAATTTTGCCTAAAAACTGTGGTAAGGAACACAAAAAGTCACTAAATTCAATAAAAGGTATGGACAAAAAGCATTCTATAATAGAAGGAAAATCAAGGGCATTGTGGTAATCCAGAGAGGTGTATGCAAGAAATTCTTTCCTGATATGCAGGGAAGTGAGTCATGAGTACTAGTTTGGCTTTTGAGGGGTCTCCTTAAAAGAAGCAAAAATATGTTTGTAATTATAAATGCCCTGTCTGTGTGAACAATAGAGAGAGAAGGAGAGGGAAGAAGAAGCTAAAGGGTCTCTCTCTCTTCTCCCAAGTCTCAAACTTTATAAGTTTTTATCAACTTTCTTGAGAGAGAGAGAGAGAGAGAGAGAGAGAGAGTGAGGTTTTTAGAGAGAAAGCCAGCTGAGAGAAAAGAGTGAGTGAGACACACCATGTCTTTAGGCTATGCAGAGAAGCTTTCGTACATAGAAGATGTGGGCAATGTTGGAATGACAGAATATTTCGACCCACCTCATGTTTTGCAAGAAAAGGTAGAGACTTTATCTCTCCCCATTCACGTTCTTGCTCTTTTGGGTCTTTTTTGTTTTGTTTTTGGGTGCTTCTAGTTTGCTTGCTAATTGACCTTTTGGGTTTGATAACTTTTGATGATCTTGTATGATACTGTGATACCCATGAATGTAACTTAGTTTTATGTGCTTAAACTTGGTGAAAGTTTGGATTTTTTGTTGGTGGTTCTGCAATTTGTTTTGCTGTGGAAATTTGTTCTTTGTTCCATTCTGGCTTGTTTTGTGAGATCCCATTTCTGGGGTTTGGCATTTGGATTCACTGGAATTGAATTTCACTTTTGTTTGTTGGCTGAAATTCGTATACCCATTATTGATCTTGTGATATAGGTATGATGGTTCAGTATTGTAGGTTAATAATGTGAGGCATTTTTTATCACCCATACGCATTTCATGGGAATTTGCAAAGGTTACTATCTTTTCTTTGGGATGCCAATTGTGTTGAGATGTGAAACTATGCATGCAGTAGTTGAAGGATTGTGATGGGGTGAATTGTGATTTTGGACTTGGGATGCCAATTTTGTTGAGATGTGAAACTATGCATGCAGTAGTTGAAGGATTGTGATGGGGTGAACCGTGTTTTTGGACTTGGGATGTTGAATTTATACATGCCTAGGGTTGTAGCCATCTAGGTTTAAGGATTTATATCGACTTTTTGGATAGTTGTAGAACTAAGCTCTGTTTTGGTATATAATTGAGGTACATCCTGATACTCTCATGATGAGGAACGGGGGGTAATAGTGTGGAATTATCACTGATGTAATAGAAATATGGCTTTTTCATAAGAATCAAGTGTGAGAAAGATGCAATGGAATAATGGATTTTTATAGAGTGAAATGATTAAAAAAATTAATGTGGTTTAATATTGCCTACTATGTGGTTGGTCTCAAGAAAAATTCAATTGGATTTTTAGGTGATGTACAACAACAACAACAACGCCTTAGTCCCAAAATTTGGGGTTGGCTATGGATTCTTGATAGATTATTTGATGTAAGGAGAAAAAAAAAAGTTTCGAATCCTCCAGATATATTTGTAAGCTTAGGATTTTTATATATTTTTCCTCCTTATTGTCATCTTTTTGGCATCCAAAAAAATCAGAAGACACTCAAAATGTTGGTTTGTTCTTCCTTGCTCAGATTTCATTCTTTTTGACAAAAAAGGTAGAACTCAGATTTCATTCTGATACACTGTTGAACTATCTATTGTGAATTATATTCATTCTGGTGAAAAGCTCTTTTCCACTCAATTATAGTTTTGAATTCTCCTTTTTAAATTTTATTGGTTCGGTTAAACCAAAATCACTATTCATACCCTGTGGAAGATAGTATACATTCTAGCTGCTTATTCAATTAATATTATTGCAAACTTCTTCACTTATGTGCTGTTGGTTTCTTTAAAAATTTTCTTCCTGTGTTTAATAAATTGAAATTATTAGAAATTTTTATGTGTTTGCTATTTTTGCTGACCTTAGCATTTTTCTGCAGATTGAACGACTTGCCTTGATGGTAAAAAAGGTTTGAACTTGCAACATCTCACTCATCTAATTGATGTTAGCTAAGTTCTTTTGAGATTTTCTATTAATCAATGCTGTCACATTTTTTTGTATCTACTTGCAGAGTAAGCATCTAGTGGTGTTTACAGGTGCAGGAATATCAACTTCTTGTGGTATACCAGATTTCCGAGGTCCCAAAGGAATATGGACCCTTCAGGTGATAATCGTGAAATTCATACAGTGTCATGAGTTTAAATAAGACCCTCTTTGTTTGTTATTCGAACTGTATTAATTTAGTAATCCTTTATCCCCTGCCTCAATAATTTCTGTTGAACCTAGAATGGGCTGTTTAAATCTAATAAGCAGCTTATTGTCAACTTTTTTACAATTAATTTAAGATCTATTATAAAGTTTTGTGTTTTTTTTTCTTATTGTTCAAATGCTACTCATATGATATTTATGTTTGTAAGCAACTTTACTTGAAAAAAAGGAGGAGGAACACATTTCTTTAAGTTCTCAACAGCTGCCATGCTTTTAGTGCAGTTGCTTGCCACATGCACCATTGCACCTTACCACGGTTTGTCTTAGCATTCAGAAAAATAATCACCCATTGTACATCCCTATGTATGTATCTTCTAATCCTCAATTATTAGTACAGCGTGAAGGCAAAGCCTTGCCTGAAGCATCACTGCCATTTCACCGTGCAATGCCAAGCTTGACTCATATGGCTTTGGTTGAACTTGAGAAGGCTGGTATTTTGAAGTTCCTTATTAGTCAGGTATGGCTGCATTATTACCTTAACTGTATTTCTGATATTATCCCATTGGGAAATACTTCAGCTCGAACTTTTATTAATGAGTGCTTAATCTAGTTTCATCATAATTTTGCTTAAAATCTGTTGCCTTCTTTTGATGCTCGCTCACAATTTCAAGCTATCAATTGTTAAAGTGGTTTTTTTGGGTCCCGTTACCATAAATGTGTGGTGATGAAGGTTCATATATTTTTTGCTATTTGGAATAGTGTAGACTGCTACTGATACTATGCTGGCATTCTGGGTCTTTGGTTAGTTTTGGCGACATTGCGTATTCTTTTCTAAATAATGCTAAGTGCAAAATAATGTCAAAAGGTGCAAAGACTTTTTTATTTTATTTTTGATACGTCAAAAGATGTAATCACTTAATGTTTTTCTTGTGTCTTTAAGCATTCCATCAATTGGGTTTTATGTGGAGATATTTGAAAACATATTTCATATCTTACAATCTATTGTTTTAAATCCTAGAATGTTGATGGCCTACATCTTCGGTCTGGAATTCCAAGGGAGAAACTTGCTGAATTGCATGGGAACTCGTTTATGGAAGCTTGCCCTTCATGTGGAGTCGAGTAAGGCTATATATTTCGACAGAAACTGATTTTCTAATCATATTGTATTACTATCTTTGGATGTTTCTCCCCGTCCCCCTTTCTTTTTTGGGTTCATTAATATGCTGTTTAAGTAATAATATTTATTGAATGAGTGGATTACTTCATGCTCTTTTTTTTTTTTTGATAGGTAATAAGAATTTTATTGATAAGAAAAGTACAATGTGTTTATGATAGAAAACTCTCTGCACAATGATGAACATAAAGTATCTTAAGAACCACAAAGAATCATACAGAAAGTTGAAGTGAGTCGTAGAACTCAAAAATAGAATTACAATATTCATAAAAAAAAAGAAAAAAAGAAAAAGCAAAAGAATTACAATGTGTAAAACCCTGCAAGACCGATCAAACAAGGTACGAACTAACAATGATTTCAACTGATCAAGAGGTCTCTCAATATCCCCAAAAGTACGGCTATTACATTCTTTCCACACGATCCACATTAAAGATAATGTGGTAAGATTCCAAACATCTGAAGAGTGCTTCCCAAAGCAATTCCTCTACCCAAATAATGGGTCTGCTACTGTCAACGACACCACCACTGAGCCTCAAACATATCAAAAAATGCACTCCACAGAACCTAAGCAACATCACTGTAGAGCAACAAAATGGTCCACCATTTCCCATTGCACTGAGACACACAGCACCAGCCAACTACAGAGAAACCCATCTTGATAAGATTGTCATAGCTAAGAATCTTACCCCAAGCTAATGTCTAGACAAAGAAAACCCTCTTTGGGGACTTGATACACCATATACTATTCCAAGGGAATGAATTAGTATTGGTTCCACAAATAGCCATATAATAAGAGCAAACATCAAACTCACCTCTCCCATTCAAACACCATCTCATCCTATCACAACCCATCTAAGATTCAGAATCATTATTCTTGTGTATGAATATCACTTTTGTAACAACAGAAATTTAAATTATTATTTACATCTGTCTAGGTACTTGCGGGATTTTGAGGTGGAAACTATTGGTTTGAAGGAGACATCAAGGCGTTGTTCTGATGTAAAATGTGGTGCTAAACTTAAGGATACGGTTCTTGACTGGGAGGTAATAATTTTACTTTTACTTGTTTCAGTTTGGTGAGGTTCAAAATTTAAAATTATTATTTGGGATCAATGATTGCTTGGAAGTGATTTCAGACTAAACCATTTGTTTCTAATGCAAGTTTATTAATTACTAGGAAGGCAAGTTAGTGAAATTTATATTCATAAGAACATAAAATAACTCCACTTGTCCTTATACTTAGTATCATCTATATATATATATAACCGAAACCTTTAGAGCTCTCACATTTTTACACATCAACATTATTAAAAAAAAAAATATACATATATATATATATCTTATTTTCCCCATCAAATACAAATTACAAATCCCGATACTTCTTTAAAAAAAAAAATTCTCTCTTCTCCCTCCTCCCTTACCAAGCAGAAAGAACTTCGGCCATTGCTGCTGAGAGAGACCTTCGTCCGTGGACCAATACTTGATGCAATGGCTGCCAGTTGTATGAGGAAACAGAGAGAGATCTGCAACTTGTTTGAGGAAAGACTGAAAGAGAGTGAAATATATGTTTTTATTTGAAATCAGATCTTAATTTACCCTTTGTGGACGTGGAGCAGTGTGTCAGTGGCTGATGCCAGCTGTGGAGCAGAGAAAATAATATGCAAAGAAAAAAGAGGGAAGAAAGTGAAAAGGAAAAATAAAAGATGTTAATGTGTAGAAGAGTAGATAAATCATAAATATAGTATTTTTTTTTATGGGTTTAGCTTATCTCAAGTACTTTTTTAACTAGAAATATTCTTTTGTTTTAAATACACAATAGCAAGTGGTAGTGAGTTTTAATTTTCACATTTTATTTAGTTAGTGGGTGATATGACAGTTTCTCATTAGAATAAAAAGAGATTTCAGTTAAAAAAGTACTAGAGGTAAGCTAAACCCTTTTTTTATAAGTCTAAATTAATATATAGATATACATTTAGCTTGTGGCTTGGTTTAAAAAGCTAATTTTTTTATTATTATTTAGCTTATTTTTGCTACTATTTATGGGTCTCATTGTACTTTTTGGTACTATTCATAGGTCTCATTGTACAATTTCAACTACATTTTAGTTTTATCTATGGTACTTTTAGTAAAAAGTTTTCAGTTTTAGCTAAATCTAAATCATCTGTTCCTAAACAGAGTGTAGAGTTTTTTTTTTTTTTTAATTTTTTTAATTAGTTATTAACTTCTACCGTAGATAAAAGAAAAAGAAAAGAATTAAATAAAGATTAAAGATAATGATAGGAGAGAAAAAATAGAAAGAATAAATCAAATCAAATAGGAAAAAATAGAAGATTGTTTGTGTGAGTGAATAATCTTCTAACTCATATTTAATAGCTTTTCCGTGCATCGCATAAGTTAGCGACTATTATATAATATATTTTGTTCACAGTTGATCCCAAGCCCGGAAAAAGGGTTATGGACCAACTTTGATGACAATTGTTATGATTTAAGCAGGGAAGAATTCTCTTTTTATACTCTCTCTAGTTAAGTATTTTTTCAAACTGCTATTTATATATTAAAAAAAAAAAGAGTATTTTTTGAAATTACATATCTATGAAATTCATAAATAACAGCTGATATTTGGGCAGTCACTAGGAATTGTTAAAAGGCTGAGATTTGCCACAGTGCAATGTGCCATTCTATGAAACATAAATTGATAAAGGCTTCATGGAGTTAATATGTATGCATGTATAGGCTAAAAATAGTGAAGAAAACTGGATGATGCTGGTGTCTATGTGTTTGTGTATATATATATATATATATTTAAAAAAATCATTGAAGAACAGTTTCCTGATAAATACTCTCTTTCTGCAGGATGCCTTACCCCCTAAGGAGATGGATCCTGCTGAAAAGCACTGCAGGATGGCTGATGTTGTATTATGCTTGGGGACAAGGTAAGAGCAAGATTTTTTACTTGACAGTATTAAACTGCCCCCTCCAGAATTCTCAACTTATCTTTTATGGGAAATCCATAGTACATTGCCCCATTTTCAGTTCTTTTGTTGACATCCTTGGCAAATTGGATTGAAGATCACTTGTGTTTCAACTATGAGTCTTCTCCCATTTATGCTTTGTTTAATGGTCATGTGCATAATTTCTCTCTGCAGTTTGCAAATAACTCCAGCATGTAACCTACCTCTTAAATCACTCCGTGGTGGGGGAAAGATTATAATTGTGAATCTTCAGGTACTTCCTCTCTTGTTCAAAATGATTTCACTGCCTACTTTTTTTTGGGGGGGGTTATAAGAGCTTCTTCTAATTATTTGAGGCTTTATAGTTTTCTTACATAATCTTTCTACTTGAACTATAGCTTTTTTACATAATCTTTATGCTTGAACTACAGATAGAAAATATGTGAACTGGACCCTCCAAGTTGCTAGTGCACATGGACGGCGAGCTCCATTGCCCTTCATCAAATCTGTTGAGGTGATTTTATGTTTAGAAATTCATGCAGCTGCTCATTTCCCTTGAACAAGAATTCCAAAGTCTTTGTAAAATTTCTCTTCAAAAAAAAAAAAAAAATGTCTGGTAAAATTCTGTGAGAGTCTTTATTCTAACTCTCAAAGCAAGGCTGTGAGCAATCCATGAATGCATTTTTACAGTTTATTTTGACTACTTTAATGCAAGGTTGTTTGCTTGTCTTTATTAACAAGAAATATATTTTAGTCATTTTCTTGCTCTGGTGTTTACTTCTCTGCCTCTCCATGGTAAACAAATAAACTGTAAATAAGAAATCAGTGACTGTTACTCCAAAAGATTAACTTATGTAAGACCACTTTAGGATGGTTATCATACTCCCTGTGTCAAACATTTTAATTACCAAGTCATTTTGTTTATGTACCCTTCCAATTAGAATTAACTTTTCTGCTGCATGTCNGGGGGGGGGGAGAGAAAGAGGAAGAAAAAGTGCATTAAGAGCTCAATCATAATCCAAATTGAAAGCTGTAGTGATGATTGGGGCTTGCACATATAAACTCACTCTAATATTAGTTATTTAATTTTATTATCAGTTAACAATAACAAGTTATCATTTTATTGTCTGTCTCACTTAACAATTTCTTACCAATGCTCTTAAATATCTAAGACCACAATTAGATAACAAATCTGGATTTTATGTGTTTGGCTGAAGGTTTGTACCAGCTGACACTAGGATATTTTTAAGTTTTGTTATTTGGCTTATGATCTATTTGTTTACTAAAACCCTTTCCTTAATTACAGTTCATTCTTTCCTGTTTAGAAGCCAGTTCCATATATTAAAATAAACGGTGCTGATAAATTACCAATTGTCTCAAAAACTCAAGTATAGAGAATAGTGAATTTAATTATTTAACCAACATTCTAACACTTCCCCTCGTGTGGGCTCAAATTTCCCCTTAATAAATGGATCCCAACACATGAGACTTATAATTTTTTAAATCGAATTAGGGCAAAGACACTGTTTGTACTCAAAATCAGGTGCTCTAATACCATGATAAATTCTTGATTGTCCCACAAACTTATGCTATAGGAAATGATAAATTTAATCATCTAACCAATATTCTAACAAATAAAATATTGAATTGTCAATCTCTCTATTTCTCCCTTAATTGCTGGTTCAATATTTTGAGAATGGTATATACATTTTTGCTTATTAGCCTAAACTCTTGTTGCCTAAAATGTGCATTCTTCAACTTTACAGAAAACTCCAAAGGACAAGAAAGCAAGTTTAGTGATCCATGGGCGGGTAGATAAGGTATTGCAATTTATGTCTTTTAATTGCAGAGAGATCTTTCCTATTTTCTTTTCCTCTTTGGTTCTGAAATTTTGAAATAGCATCAAGAGGCACTGTTTGCAGTTTCTTTTACCTAGCTGAGGTCCATTTACCCTCTTGAGTCTATATCTTTATATGGAATCTATGTGTCTTAGCATTCAAGTCTTAATAAAAAGTCTTTGTAAAATTTCTCTTCAAAAAAAAAAAAAAAAAAAAAGTCTGGTAAAATTCTGTGAGAGTCTTTATTCTAACTCTCAAAGCAAGGCTGTGAGCAATCCATGAATGCATATTTACAGTTTATTTTGACTACTTTAATGCAAGGTTGTTTGCTTGTCTTTATTAACAAGAAATATATTTTAGTCATTTTCTTGCTCTGGTGTTTACTTCTCTGACTCTCCATGGTAATAAACTGTAAATAAGAAATCAGTGACTGTTACTCCAAAAGATTAACTTATGTAAGACCACTTTAGGATGGTTATCATACTCCCTGTGTCAAACATTTTAATTACCAAGTCATTTTGTTTATGTAGCCTTCCAATTAGAATTAACTTTTCTGCTGCATGTCTTCAGGTTTCCTTCTTGGACAACCAAGATTATAAAGAAGCTATCCTACAAATGCAACCATTTCGTCTGAAAAGGTGGCTTCAACACTATCCCATGTTTGAGTGTGTAGTATCTATGCCTTTTTTGTTTAATAGAACAGTTTTTATGCTGTGTTTTGCTAAAAAAGAAAAGAAAAGGAAGACCTAAATATTCAGTAATTTGCAATGTCATACTCTTCCGCACTGAAGATTCCATTGGAGCTTCAAAAATTTAGATAGATTTCATTCAAGTTAAGGGAACAAAAAGAGGAAGAGGAAGGAGTCCAAATCTTCTGTCCTACTTTTCCTGCTCCACTCTATACTCTACCAATAAATACTTGTCATGTGTTCACCTAATTAATTAAATACTATCATTATTGACTTATTAATACTACAGTTATTAATTAATAGTAGTATTTAATTAATTAAGTGAACACGTGGTAAGTATTTATTGGTGGAATATAGAGTGAAGCAGGAAAAGTGAGATAGAAGATTTGGCTCAAGAGGAAGACCTAAAATAACATTAGGAGATGTAATAAAAAAGGATATGTTAATTGAGGTGGTAACAGAGATTATGATTCTGGATAGGATTGAATGGTGGAGGAAAATATATGTGGCCAATCCCAATTAGTCTCTTGAGGATCCATGGTTGACCTATATGGCATCATTTAAAGGGATTTGCTTCAAAATGAGAAAATATGGCATCATGGAACTTAATTGTATATGATTCAGTAAATAATGTATGGTACTTGCCATATTTTAGACTCATTGCACTTGTATTGCTAATCTTATAGCTTCATTTTCTTTTTTTAGTTTCATTCTGTTTTTTAAATCTCTGTATACTTCCCACATACACTTTTCCAAGTTTAATAAATTACAATTACTTACCAAAAAAAAAAAAAAAACGATGTATGGTATTTGCCAATAATTTTGGATTGGGCAAGTTGCTTGACTGTTTATAATCAAAATGTGAATGGATTTATTGACCCTTAGAGTGCGCATGGTTGGGTGGAAAAGTGAGAGAATAGAAAAGTCTGGAAAGAAAATGGAAGATGGATTGATATTATATCCATTTGGTAGAATAGAAAAGTGGAAGAAATCTTCCATTTTTAATCTTCTCAAAATGGGAGGAAAAATAGGAGAGAATTAGATTATTTGACAATCTTATCCCTCTAGTTCATGAAAAAATAAATCAATACATGAATAATATGAGTTCAACAAATGTTTTGTTCTCTCCGCTTTTCGAGTTCACCTACTAAACACCTATAATGGAAAATATTAATCACTTCTTTCCCCTGATAGGTTGGCTAGACATTATTTTATTTATGCTTCTTTTTCTTCTTACACGTTGTTATTGATATGTGTCAGGAGAACCATGCAGGCAAAATCATTTGAATTGGTCTTAAAAGTCAACTTCATTGATGGTTGTGGCTGTCAGTCTGTTGAAATTAATATCCCTATTGATTTTAAGGTGAGAAGAGGGACCATTTCTACTTATTTCATGTGTGTGATTTCTTTTATTTAGGTTGTTAATTTTGTAATTTGCACAAGCATTTTGAGATCACCTTTTGTCCCATTAATATGGGGTGAGGATGTGACATTTATGCCAGAACTCATTAGGCCATCTCTTACATGTCTTTTTCACTTGCTTGATAAAACAATGGCACACAAAACTGATGGTAGCTTACAGTGCTTGTTTGGTATTGACTTACTGTCAGGGTGCTCCTTTCTTTGACAACGTTCTAGGTTATTTATTTATATTTTATTTTATTTTATTTTAAAGAAAAAATAATAGGAATGACAGAAGAATCCTTAGCAATCATGAGCACACTACAAATATTTAAAGTTTCTGAATAACTTCTAAAATATGCTAGCCTGTTGGTCATCACATGTCAGCCATTGCTTTTGTCAGCATTTTTAGATTGTACTCGATCTCTACAAATAATTTGAGTACCTGTATGTGAGAATGAAAATATGTATGCTCATATGCATATACATGTATGCATGTTTGTTAGTATTGCTGTCTGTAGATAAACACAGTCAGCTGAAGATAGATGATTTTCCATGTATTGATTGACCTTTGATGGAGATGTTCTAGGTGGATTGAACCGATACTCATTTGCTCTCACATTTGTATAATAATCTTGTTCCTACCAAAGCCAGACAAATTATACCTATCTCTTTGCAGGTTTCAATTGACTGCTTTAACCCTGACAAAGACGCTGTACTTCAAAGGCTGAGAGACACAGCAATTCAAGATTTATGCTGCGGGCAGAATGCAGTTATTGAGAGAACTGCCTTCTTGATGCCAAAAAGTGAAGTAACTGTCTATGCCATTGTCACCAACATTGTTCAGTACATCAAAACCTCCAACGTCTTAGCTGATTCTCTCAGTAATGGCAATGTAAAAAGGCAAAGGGAAAGTGTAAATGGCACTGGAACATCTAGGAAGCGATCAAAAGTGCATAGGAGAAAATCTAGATATTAGAAAATAGAAGGTTGTGGTTTGAGTTTTGTATATATGGTATTCATTAAAACTAACAAAAATTATAATATGTAGGGACTGGGTGAATTTTGTTAGATACTACACTCGGTCTCCCCAGTTATATGGGTAGGGGATGATGTGTTGGTTAATTGGTTAGCAGAATTTCAGTCTGTAAGTTTCTGAGATCATTGAGGATTCCATAGTGACCATTGGCTAATAGCTTCTCAATTGACTCCTCCCCCCCACCCCTTATTTTTAGTATGTACTGGTGATTGCAATCTTCAAATGTGTTATTATTTCTCCTACAAATTTATAATTCAAATGATGTCATATAACCAAATATTAGCACACGAAAGATATCTAGTTGTCACTATGCAATGAGCATTCTGTGAGACATGAGAATAAAACGCCTCTGGACCTCCTTGTTGTGAGGCTTGCGGTGGTAGATACCACCTTGAAATGGAAAGCATGGCACCTTCTTGACTTGCTTGGTTTTATTTTGAGTGTAATTTGTATCCATATGACCCAATGCAATGAAGAAACATTAGAAATTTATTAGGGGGTCAGTTCAAAGGCCAATAGCCCCAAGCTCGGTCCCTAGACTTTCAATTAGGACAAGAAATGGTTAAGGATGAGATGAATCCACAATTTATAACCCAGAGATGCGATTTCATTAGGTGGAAAGGTGCTTTAGATCTCCATAACTAGTGGGTTGCTAATTCTAAAGCAGACAAAACTCACCATCATCTGAATATGGATACCCATTTATTATGACAATCCAAGTGGTCTCTCATACAATAGCAACATTCAAATGGTCTATTTCTTCCTTTCAAAGGAATGGTATTCCTGTTGTTTTATCATTGTGTTTTTACCTTTATTCCTCTATTTTACAATTGCATTTATTCATGCCTTAAATGGTTTCTTAGTTACATATGACCTTAAAATATTAGTTTGTTGTGATATATAACCTACTAGAAGAATATGGGATTAACAAATCTCACACCTCTGGACCTCCCTCTTCTGAGGCACCTGGTGGTAGACACCACCTTGTGGTGGAGAGCATGGCTCCTTCATCATTGGCTTGGTTTTATTTTGAGTGTTATTTAAAACGATATGAACTAATGCGGTGAAGAAACATAAGAAATTTAGAGGAGGCTCAAGGGCTGTTTGGTTTTTTTTTTTCATCACTCATCACTCCTTATTCAATTTTCATCACTCATCACTAATCATTCATCACTCATCACTTAAAATACTCCAATTTTCTATACCCACCCGTTTGACACACTATTTTCAACTTCTCATCACTCAATTTTTTCTACTTTTTGTGGGAGCCATACCTGAGCATCATGTCATAAGTTTTTTTTTGGATAGATAATAAGAGTTTTATTGATGAAAAAGAACAATGTGTTTATGATTGTAAACTCACCGCCCTTGAAACAAATACAATAAAATCATAAGAAAAATCTAATAGAGATAAGGAAATTAGATAAGGAACTACAATGCGCAAGACCTCAAATACGAGACCACTCAAACAAAGTCCTAACAAGCAAGTTCTTCAACATATTTATAGGTCTTTCAATGTCCTCAAAAGTTCGGACATTGCGTTCCTTCCATACTAACCGCATAAGGCATGCTGGTACCATATTCCAAACCTTTGAAAAGTAAGTTCCCAACCAATTCCTCCAAGCAAAAAGAAGAGAAACAATAGTATTCGACATCACCCACTGAACCCCAAACATAATAAGGACCTCACTCCACAAAGTAGATGCCAACTTACAATGAAGCAAAAGGTGATCCACAGTTTCCTCATCACGCCTACATAGACAACACCAATTAACAAGGGGCAAATTCTTCTTAACAAGGTTATCTATTGTAAGAATCCCATTCCTAGCAGCAGTCCATAAAAAGAAAGATACCCTTTTAGGTACCTTTACACACCAAATGCTCTGCCAAGGGAAAGAAACATAAAGAGCTTTCAATAAAGCAATATAAAAGGACCGCACATCAAAAACACCACTGCGATTCAACTGCCAAATTAAGATATCCTCACCCTCCCCACTAGGTATCCTAGCAGAGACATGCTCATAGAAAGAATAAAATCTCCATAACTCCCATTCATTAAAACTGTTTACCTGTGCACAAATAATCATGTCAGAAATCAGAGTTTTTGATCCACAGCACAGGCAAACAATTCCAGGTATAATTCTTTCAAAGGAATAGGACCACTCAAAGGGTCGTGCCAGAACCGAATACGATTGCCCTCTCCCGCTGCATACACCATATGACCGAAAAAATTGTTTGCACCTTTCCTAATATTCTTCCATAATCCACAACCATGAGTCCCTCTCATAACTCTAGTGCACCAACCTCCACTACCCTCTCCATATTTGGTGGCTATTACTTGACTCCATAAATGGGTAGCTTCCTTCCCAAACTGCCAAAACCACTTCCCAAGTAGAGTTTGGTTAAAAAGCCCAATCTTCTGAATCCCCAAACCCCCTACCTCCACTGGCCAAACAACCTTATCCCAAGCAACAAGTGGATATCTGAAAACTTCATTAGAACTCCTCTAAAGGAAATTCCTCTAAATCCTCTCTAATCTGTTTGTTATGTGTTGCGGAATTGTAAACAACGATAGATAATAAGTTTGGAGACTCGACAAAGTTTTCTTCAATAAAGTAAGCCTACCTCCTTTTGACAAATACAATTGCTTCCAACCAGAGAGCTTTTTCTCCACCCTTTCTAAAATAGGATTCCAAATCAAAGCATCCTTAAAATGAGCCCCAAGAGGCATTCCCAAATAAGACATAGGCAAACGACCAACCTTACAACATAAAATACAAGCCAAAGCATCCAAATTCCCAACCTCACCAACTGGCACAATTTCGCTCTTGCCAACATATACTTTTAAGCCTGTAATAGCTTCAAAAAAAGATCAACACCATCCGTATATATAATAATTGTTCCCTAGAAGCATCACATAAAAGAATAGTATCATCAGCAAACAGAAGATGAGAAATATGCAAACATCCTCGTGCATTGGGACTTGCCTGGAACCCCCTAAGAAAGTCACCCTCTTTTGTCCTCTTCAATAACCTACTTAACACCTCCATCACCAACAAGAACAAAAGTGGAGATAAAGAATCTCCTTGACGAAGACCACGCAAGCTACCAAAAAAACCAGTGGGGGACCCATTAATAAGCACTGAGAAACGAATTGTAATGATATAGGCCTTCATCCACCTCCCCCACTTCTCCCTAAAACCCATCCTCTCCATAAGGTAAAATAAAGCATTCCAATTTACAAGATCATAAGCCTTTTCTATATCCAACTTAATAATCACACCCGGAACACCACTCTTCAATCTACTATCTAAACATTCATTTGCTATGAGAACAGAGTTAAGAATTTGTCTTCCCCCAACAAAGGCATTATGGGAGTTGGATATAAGTAAGCCTACAGGCCAACACTTTTGACAAAAGTTTGTATAAACTTCCCACAAGGCTAATAGGCCAAAAATCTTTAATATTGACAGCATTAATCTTCTTAGGTATCAAACATAGAAAAGTAGCATTTAGAGATTTCTCAAAGATGCATTAGCTATGAAAGTTTGCAAAAAAAAGCCATAACATTGCCTTCAATCACACACCAACACTTTTGAAAGAAAGCTATGGTAAAGCCATCAGGACCAGGATCCTTATCACCCTCGGCCTCCTGAAGAGCCGCAATGATCTCCTCCATATCAGACTCCCTTTCAAGAGAAAACTTATCAGACTCATCCAAACTAGCAAAATCTAACCCATCAATAGTGGGCCTACAATCTTCAGGTTCTTGATAAAGACTCTTATAAAACCCCACCACCTGATCCTGAATATTTGATTCAGCTTCATACATAATGCCATTAACCTCCACACCCTTCATGGTATTAGCTCATCTATGTGAATTAGCAAGCTTGTGGAAAAACCTAGTATTGTTGTCCCCCTCTTTAAGAGCAAAGCCCTTGATTTCTGCCTCCAAGAAATCTCCTCCAAAGAAGCTAAAAACTCGATCTCTGCCTTAATCTCTATTTTTTTTGCTTTGTCTACCATAGTCAGCACTTGCATCCTTTCTCTCATATCAAGATCCAACAGCTTAGACAACAAACATTTTTTTTATAAAATGCATATCCCCAAAAACATGTTTATTCCAACACTTCAAGTCTTTTTTAAGAGCCTTGAATTTACATGCTAGAACATAACTAAGAGATCCCTCAAATGATAACTGTTCCACCAGCACCTAACCTGATCCACAAAACCCTCCACTTTAAGCCACATATTCTCAAAGGGACTTTTCCCCCTCGCCATGCCTCTTGCCTCCACTAAAATAGGACAATGATCCGAAACCACACAAGGGAGAGGCCTTTGAATCACATCCGAGAAGTGTTCCTTCCAATCAGCTGAAACCAAAACTCTATCTATACGAGACATAGAAGGGTTCACTGAATCCCTAAACCATGTATATTCACCCCCGATCAAAGGAAGATCAACCAAAAAATTCCTCTTGATAAAGTCCGAAAAATTGAACATGGTTGGACTAAACGAATTACAACCCAGACGCTCTGTTGGGTATCTAATAATGTTGAAATCACCAAAAACACACCAAGCTGAACTCCATCTCGCTCTCACACTATCAAGCTCTACCCATAAAGCATCCCTTAAACCGGCATCATTGAGGCCATAAACTCCCGTACATATCCAAACAAAACCATCTGCCACCCCCTTCAACAAGACCGAAACAGAAAAGCTACCCACCACACAATCAATTTTCTCATACACCCTTGTGTCCCAAATCACAAGAATACCTCCCGCTGTGTGAATGGCATCTAAAGCCACCCAATCTACAAAAGAGCTACCCCAAAGACTTTTCACAGCAGCAGAGTTGGTACAGTCCAGTTTGGTTTCCTGAAAACACACAATTTCACACTTCCATTCCTTGAGTAAGTTCTTCATAGTATTCCTCTTATGAGGATTGTTAAATCCTCTCACATTCCAAGATAAAAGTCTCAAATTCGTGGACAACCATCAGAACCCAACCCACTGAACTTCACAATCTCCCTAGTTCGTTTACCAGCTTGCCCATCATAATTAACTGTAGAAATTAAATTCTGTAATTCCTTCATACATTTTGTAGAGGAAGAAGCAGTACGACGAAGACTACCTGCCGCAGCTTGTTTCTCCCACACTTTCTCAAGTCGTTGAAAAAAATCAATACACTGCCTCTCACAAGAATCGATGGGGAAACCAACCCATTTACCGAAGCCCTTAACCTTCTTACTTACCCAAGCTGAAGGTTCCAAATCATCCTCCACAGAGATGTCAACTGGGTCATCTTCCTCTGTCATTAACACCAAACCCCCATTAGGATCCCATTGAGCCAAAGGTACATATTCCATCAACTGCCGATCCTCCTTGTCCTTATTAGACCTTGTGGGATTGACCCAATTCAACAACAGCGTCTCTTCTTCGAAAGAATCCGAAACCAACTCAGAAATAGGAGAAAACCGGTTTTGTTCCAATAAAGACTGATGGCAAGACACCTTGGCAATCTTCATTGGCATCGTCGAACACCCCGCATTGGAAGAATTCACAGTATCGATGAAGCTGGGATGACCATCGGAGTTCGAAACACACGAAACTTCCATAGCCCCACTGATCGGATAGTCTATCACTAGCTCATCGGCAACTGAGACAGTGGAAGGAACCCCCACCTTAGCGCCGTTGCCTGGGTAACCCATCGAAACAAAAACCTCCTGCACTGCCATCTCGGAACCCCCATCGGAAGTTGAAAGAGCCCCTCTCATCTTATTGGTACCTAGCGTTGACTTCTCAGCACAGACATGGGAGCCCGATCCTTCACCTCGATAACAAGATCGTGACAAGCCTTGTGATTTCAAGTGATTTGAGTCACTGATTTGATTCTGCTTAGTTTTGGCCAAAAGGTCATCTTGGGCTTGCTTAATAGGCCCACCATGTGCTTGCTTAACAAGCCCGAGTTCAGTAGGTGTTAAAACGTCCTTAACAGACTTGGGTTGAACAAAATTGACCCACTTCACCTCACGTTGGCCCTTACCATCAAGGTCAATAGATATATTTAAAGAAAAATGGGCCTTAGTCCACTTAAAAGAAGATGCACGCATTGGCCTTCCAGATACAAGGTGAGTTGAGATATTTGTTTTTTGGAATAAAATCAAATCCCTTCTTCTGATTTAATGTGCTAGCAAGTTTAGGAAACTGCTTCTCCAAATCTAAATCACTTCCTAATTTCACGTGACCATTAATATCTTTCCAAACATGGTTCCTTGGATTACCGGTGGGTTTTACAAACCTACCACCACCGACAACCACCTCCTTCCCGGCCTAGAAACAGGTTTTCCCAAGAAAAAATCACTTAACTTCCTTTCAAGAAAAGCCCAGCCACCCTTATGAAAACCTTCTGGAACACGCAAACAACCACGTCTAGCCCATTATGATACTCAAATATTTCCACAAAAAAAAAAACCACCCTTATTTAGCCTACTAGAGCACTCCAAAATTTTATAATTCTTATGAAACCGTTTGAAAAAATGTTGCTTGCTAAAATCCCAACGGCATAACTCTACCAAGCATGCAATGATCCAATCCAAACCCGATCTACCAACCCAGATAGAAGCATGATACCTACCCCATTTTTCAGTAATGGAATAAGAATTCATATGAACCTCCGTTAAAAGCCAAGAAGAAGGCCTTTGTGTCAATGCGAAAAAAAAAAGCAGATTTCCCCCATTCCCCATGTGAATGTGAAGGCTTGGTTTGTGAAGAACGGGACGTGCTTGTGGGAGAAGGTTGCAACTTAGGAGGATTAAGGTTCAGAGGGGGTAAGGATGGTTGGGTCGGCGTGTGGTGGGGTATGTACTGACCAAACTGACTTGGCCAACAACAAGGTTGTTGGAAAGGGATTTGATGAGGAGGTAAGAAATAATGAAGGTTGGGGAAGCAATTTGGATTAACGAAAGGTGGATTGGCTTGTGCATGGAGAAATGGTGGTGGGGGTTGTTGTGGTTTAGAGGGGGGGTAGGGTGGAGGGGGGAGGGTAGGTACACTCATGAGAAAAGCAAAACCAACAGTCTCATTTACACGAATTGGGTTTAATATTGCTTGTTTGAATCACTTTTGGTCATGTCATAAGTTCTGTTAGCCTACCCGCCTCACCCTCACTCTTTTCATTTCATTTTCTTCCCCTTCAGTCACCATTGCCCTGTTACTCTCCCAACACAAATCCGAACCTAGCTAAGATAGAAGACGGCGCCGATCTCCTCCGATGTGTAGTGGCGGCGCCGATCTCCCACCTTCTCAACCCAGTGGCGCCGAGGCTTGATTTTTCATAGATCCCTTAAGTTTTATCAGTGAAATTTGTAAAGATTTTTTGTGGGTATCGTTCTGTTTGAAAAGTTTGGTTCTTGATTTTTTTTTTTTATGGGTTTGAGACTGACATAGCAGTGTCGATGATGGAAATGGAGAAGAAAAACAACAAATTCTTGATAACCCATAACTCTGTTTGGTGCCGATATGTAGGTATATCGGTTTGGTGATTGTAATTTTTGAATGGGTTTGATGCTAGTAATCTTTGAATGGGTTTGGTGCCTGTAATCTGTGGGTATATGGGTTTCCTTTGAATATGTTTGGTGCTTGTAATCTGTGGGTATATGGGTTTCCTTTGTATGGGTTTGGTGCTTGTAATTTCCTCTTTGATTCATTGATTTTCCAATCCGGTGAAAAGAAAAAGGAAAAAAATTGCAACCAAACCCAGAAACCAATGTGAAAAGGAAGGAAAAAAAAAAAAAGGAGAACCCAAGCTCAGCAACCCAATGAAAAGGAATGGAAAAAAATAAAATAAAAAAGAAAAAAAAATTGCAAGCAAACCCAGAAACCAACATGAAAAGGAAAAAAAAGAAAAAAAAGAAAAAGAAAAATAAAGGAGAACCCTAGCCCAGAAACCCTGTGAAAAGGAATGGAAAAAGAAAAAAGAAAAAAAATTGCAACTCATCAAAAGCCGTTGAAGAAAACCCAATGAATGGAGATGAGATTTAAGAGTGTGATCTGCTTTAGTGAAGAGCCGTTGAAGAAGACCCATCAAAAGCAGCGCCTGGGTGTGATGTTGCTCTAACTGTGGGTCCCATGATGTGGGTTTAATTACGAAAATACTATTGAAAACTGAGTTTTGGAAACTGAAAATACCTAAAATGTGTTTTCAGTTTCCATAACTCATCACTCAAAAGTGATGGAAACAAAAACTGGAAACAAAAACCAAATAGACTTCTCAGCTATGGGTCCCATCATTTTTGAGTTATGAGTGACGAAAACGGAGTTATGAGCGATGGAAACACAAAAACCAAACACTCCTTCAATTTCAAAGATCGATAGCCCAAGCCCAAGCCCAGCCCTTAAACTTTCAATGAGGTAATAGAAACCATAAAGAAAAGGGGGTGGGAAATGGTGGTAGATATAACATTGTTAGTCCTTTATTGAGGAAAAAAATGGTTAAAAATTGGATATTGCAACTAATAAAAAAGATGAGATGAATCCACAATTTATAACCCAAAGATGCATTGACATTAGGTGGAAAAAGTCCTTTAGATCTCCTTATCAAGTGGATTGCTAATTCTAAACCAGTCAAAATTCACCAACATATGAGTAGGATACCCACTGATTATCTCAATCTTTCTCATACAATAACAGTCGAATGGTCTCTCTCTTCCTTAATTAGGAGTGTAACTCCTGTTGTTTTATACTTTTATTATTATATATACTCTAGGGATGCATATTTATCGAGATATACAACACTTGTTACCAAGGCAACACAAGAATTTCCATGAACAATACTGAAAATGTGTCGCCTAAATGACAACTTTTAATTTTAAGAATGAACCAAAGTATAATAGCATTAGAAGCACTTGAAATGAAATTTCTTAGTTTAGTTTATAAAAATATGACAAGTTTATCTCGGCACAAACAATAACAATTGTTCACTTTCAAAAAATGAAATATATTATTTCTTTGAAGGGCCAGTGAAAACTCATGAAATGGTAAAAATGTTGTATACATCCTTAATAAGTATGGAAGCCACTAAATTTTGATAGCAAGTAAATAAATGGTTATTAAATTTTCGTTAAAAGAAAAAGATTTTTTTTAAAAATTGCTTATCAATATACACGTGAAACATGAGATAAAACCTCATTATCAAGTATCATAAGAATCTTTATGAATAATGCTCGAGACACATTACTGTTCAAACAAATATCTTAAGAATGAATAAAAAAGGTAAGAAGTTCAAAAGTATATGAGATGTCAATAACTTCCCACTTTAGTTAATGGATTTATGGCAAGCTTTTTTGTGACGAAGAAAATAACGATTTTTCTTAAAAAAATGATAATTAATATTCTCTTAAAAGACCAATGAAAACTCATAAAATAACAAAGGTGTTGTCTAATATTCTTTTAAACTGAAATCTCTTTTTTTTTTTAATGAGAAATTGGCACATCACCCATTAACTAAATAAAATGTGAAGATTAAAATCCACTACCACTTACCACTGTGTTTTTAAAATAAAAGGAAACCTCCAGTTAAAAAGTACCGGAGGTAAGTTAAATCCTTTTATTAAATATTGTAATTGTTGCTCCTCATAATAAGTTTATATGATTGTTAATTATGTTTACAAAATAAAAATAGAATGTGCATAAAAAACAATCAATGTACGCATGAAAAGTAATAGGGCTGGATTGGCTTACCTCTAGTGCCCATATGCATTGAGGAGGCATAGGCACAATGCATGACCATGTGTTATTCCAATGTCCGATGCATAGGAGCATTGGATGGAAGTTTTACTCAAAGTAAAATAGTACTTATTAACTAGCATTACAAGAATCTCTATGAACTTGGGACTTATCACTCTTAAGATGAAGCTTTTAAGATTGAACTAAAAGTATTAGTAAGAGCTTCAAAACAAAAGCACATGAATTGTCAATAGCTTCCCATTTTAGTTAATGAGCCTATGACAAGTTTATCTCGACACAGTCAATACCAGTTGTTCACTTTAAGAAAACGACAAATAATATTTCTTCAAAGGGCCAATGAAAACTCATGAAATAGTAAAGGTGATGTACACATTCTTAATAAGTGTGGAAGCCACTGCACTTTGATAGCAAGTACACGAGTGGCTATTAAATTTTTGTTACTAAAAAAAAAAGATTCATTTACTGATATATACATGAAACGTGAGATAAAACCTCATTATTAGGTATCACAAGAATCTTATGAATAACGCTCCAGACACATTATTGTTCAAACAAATCTTTTAAGAGTGAACAAAAAGTGTAAGAAGTTCAAAAGCACATGAGATATCAATAGCTTTCCTCTTTAGTTAATGGATTTATGACAAGCTTTTATGGGACGAAGAAAATAATGATTGTTCTTTAAGAAAACGACAATTAATATTCCCTTAAAAGACTAATGAAAACTCATAAAATAACAAAGGTGTTGTCTTAACTCAACCGATAAATGCATTTTTATTAAATATTGTAATTGTTGCTCCTCATAATAAGTGTATATGATTGTTAATCATGTTTACAAAATAAAAATAGAATGTGCATAAAAACAATCAATGTACACAAGAAAAGTAAAAAGGGCTAGATTGGCTTACCTCTAGTGCCCATATGCATTGAGGAGGCATAGGCACAATGCATGACCATGTGTCAACCCAATGTTTGATGCATAGAAGCATTGGATGGAAGCTTTACTCAAAGTAAAATTGTACACTCTTTAACTAGCATTACAAGAATCTCTATGAATTTAGGACTTGTCACTCTTAAGACAAAGCTTTTAAGATTGTACGAAAAGTATAAGTAAGAGCTTCAAAACAAAAGCACATGAAATGTCAATAGCTTCCCATTTTAGTTAATGAATCTATGACAAGTTTATCTCGACACAGCCAATAACAGTTGTTCACTTTAAAAAAACGACAAATAATATTTCTTCAAAGGGCCAATGAAAACTCATGAAATAGTAAAGGTGATGTATACATTCTTAATAAGTGTGGAAGCCACCTACACTTTGATAGCAAGTACACGAATGGCTATTAAATTTTTGTTACTAAAAAAAAATATTTATTTACTGATATATACGTGAAACGTGAGATAAAACCTCATTATTAGATATCACAAGAATCTTATGAATAACGCTCCAGACACATTACTGTTCAAACAAATCTTTTAAGAGTGAACAAAAAGTGTAAGAAGTTCAAAAGCACATGAGATATCAATAGCTTCCCACTTTAGTTAATGGATTTATGACAAGCTTTTATGGGAAGAAGAAAATAATGATTGTTCTTTAAGAAAACGACAATTAATATTCCCTTAAAAGACCAATGAAAACTCATAAAATAACAAAGATGTTGTCTTAACTCAACCGATAAATGCATTTTTATTAAATATTGTAATTGTTGCTCCTCATAATAAGTTTATATGATTGTTAATCATGTTTACAAAATAAAAATAGAATGTGTATTTGAGAGATTGTCCTCGGACTGAGGAGTGTCCACATGAGTTCGTTGAGGTGTCTACACAGGAATAAAAACATCTTTTATATTCCGTCGAGAGTTCAGATTGCAAAGTAAAAGGGCTGGATTGGCTTACCTCTAGTGCCCATATGCATTGAGGAGGCATAGGCACAATGCATGACCATGTGTCAACCCAATGTCTGATGCATAGAAGCATTGGATGGAAGCTTTACTGAAACTAAAATTGTACACTCATTAACTAGCATTACAAGAATCTCTATGAATTTAGGACTTGTCACTCTTAAGACAAAGCTTGTAAGATTGAACGAAAAGTATAAGTAAAAGCTTCAAAACAAAAGCATATGAAATGTCAATAGCCTCCCATTTTAGTTAATGAATCTATGACAAGTTTATCTCAACACAACCAATAACAGTTGTTCACTTTAAGAAAATGACAAATAATATTTCTTCAAAGAACCAATGAAAACTCATGAAATAGTAAAGGTGCTATATACATTCTTAATAAGTGTGGAAGCCATTGCACTTACATATGGTTATTAAATTTTTGTTACAAAAAAGGGGCCATTTACCAATATACATGTGAAATGTGAGATAAAAACTCATTATCAAGTATTACAAGAATCTTTATGAATACGCTCAAAACACATTACCGTTCTAGCAAATCTTTTAAGAGTTAACTAAAAGTGTAAGAAGTTCAAAAGCATATGAGATGTCAATAGCTTCTCACTTTAGTTAATGGATTTATGACAAGTTTTTTCTAGAACGAAGAAAGTAATAGTTGTTCTTTAAGAAAACAACAATTAATATTCCCTCAAAAGACCAAAGCAAACTCATACAACAACAAATTTGTTGTCTTAACTCAACCCATAAATGCATTCTTATTTAAAACTGCTACTCCTCAGAATTAGTTTATATGATTATCAAACACGTTTACAAAATAAACATAAGATGTGCATGGTTAATAATCAATGTATACATGGAAGGTAAAAGGGCCGAATTGGCTCACCTACAGTGCTCTTATGCTTAGGCACGACATGACCACATGTAAACCCAATGTCCAATGCATAGGAGAATTGGATGGAAGTTTTTCTCAAAGTAAAATAGTACACTCATTAACTAGCATTACAAGAATTGCTATGAGCTTGGGACTTGTCACTCTTAAGACAAAACTTTTAAGGTTGAACTTAAAGTTTAAGCAAGAGCTTCAAAAGCACATGAAATGTCAATAGCTTTCTATTTTAGTTAATTAATCTATTACAAGTTTATCTGAATGTAGAAAATAACAATTGCTCACTTTAAGGCAATGACAAACAATATTTCATCAGCGAGCCAATGAATGGTCATGCAATGATATAGGTATTGTTGTAATTTAACTCATGAATGCACTCTTATTAAGTATTTAAGTCACAACACTTATTAGCAAGGCATCACAAGAATTTCTATGAACAATACTCAAAATGTGTCACCAATATGACAAAACTTTTAAGAATGAATCAAAGTATAACAGCTTCAAAAGCATGTGACAAAATTTTCCATTTTAGTTTATAAAAATGTGAAAAGCTTATCTCGACACAGACAATAACGGTTGTCCACTTTAATAAAACGACAAATAATATTTCTTCAAAGGGGCAATGAAAACTCATGAAATGGTAAAGGTGTTGTATACGTTCTTAATAAGTGTGGATATCATTGCACTTTGATAGCAAGTAAACAAATGGTTATTAAATTTTTGTCAAAAAACATGAAAAGAAAAAAGTCATTTACCAATATACATGTGAAAGTGAGATAAAACCTCATTATCAAGTATCACAAGAATCTTTATGTGAGACACATTACTATTCTAACAAATCTTTTAAGAGTGAACTAAAAGTGTAAAAAGTTCAAAAAACTAGGGGTGGCAATTTGTGTTCACAGGTCGGGTTTGTGTCGTGTCATGCCATGAGTATTCAGGTAAATGGGTTAAGTTGAACCCGACCTGTTTAGTAAATGTGTTAGGACTTAGGAATCCTTAACCCAAACACGACCTGTTTATTAAACAGGTCGACCCGACCCGATACGTTTAACTGGTTTAATTGACAAGTCATGTAAAATTAAAATACAATTACAACCATAAATATAGTAATAAACATATAAAAAACCATAAATCAAGCAATAATATATATATATATATATATATAACTAATAATTTAATAATCTAAATAGGCCAGACAGGTAGATTTTGCCACCCCTATCAAAAACACATGAGATGTCAATAGCTTCCCACTTTAGTTAATGGATTTATGACAAGCTTTTCCAGAATGAAGAAAATAAAGATTTTTCTCTAAGAAAACGAAAATAAATATTTTCTCAAAAGACCAATGAAAACTCATTAAAAAAAAGGTGTTGTCTTAATTTAACCAATAATGCAATATTGAAACTACTGCTCCTCATAATAAGTTTATAAAATGATCACTAATCATGTTTATGAAATAAAAATAAAATGTGCATGAAAAACGATCAATATACACATGGAAAGTAAAAGGGGCTGGTTTGGCTTACCTTCAATGCTCTTATGCACTAAAGGAGGCATAGGCATAACATATGACCATGTGTCAACCCAATGTTCGAGGCGTAGGAACATTGAATGAAAATTTTACTCAAGGTGAAATAGTACACTCATTAAAAAGCATTACAAGTGTTGGGTTAAAGATTGACCCTAACTAATTAATCCAATTACCCAAGTTGATTAATTAGTCAAATTACATACAAATCAAATTATGGCATAATCAAATCACCAAACTAAATTAAATACAATGGAAAACAAGTTTGACACTATGATTTAATCACAATGGGGAAAACTCTTGCAGACAAAAGTCCCACCGGATGAATGTCAGATCACCATTTCCAAAAAATCCACTAATCAAGAATCTAGCGGTTACAAATACAAGGAATCTCATCCTAACTAGCCTAATCCCAACATACCTACCAACAATAGAATCTACTGACCTATACCAATATCAACTCCAATACCCAATTGGACTTGTTTTTGTAGAAGACTTCTCATTTGCGTGGATTATCGTATGTGACTAACACCACAACAATTGTTGATTGTTGTAGTTTGGTAGAGTTTTTCAATCCACGTTTGAAGATCTATAAGTAACTTGGCACAAAACCCTAAGGCGCACAAAAAGTTGCAACAACGTTTGTTAAGCGCGTATCTCGTTGTGTATCTTTGTGCACCTGACGACAGCTGTTAAATGTCTTTTATATGTTTTGGAATCCTAGTATACAAATCCTAAAAAGCCTTGCCATCTTGGGCCAAAAACTAATCTTTGGAATTCAAAATACCCAAAGCTCAATTGATCAAGAGGTGTCAAGAAGGCATTGAGGAGGCATCGAGGTTCATTAAATCTTGATAGACCAACAGGAATCGAGCAGGTATCAGCATCTGCAGTTTTAGCTTTTCTTGAGCAGTTCTTTGAGCGTTCTCATTTCTTCAATAATACCACTTGTGAAATTACTTTAAGGTCTTCTTGAACACACTAGAAACTAAGACTCAAATACATGTTTTGTTTCAGGATATGCCAATTTGCAAATATGACTCTTACAACAAGAATCCCTATGAACTTGAAACTTGTCACTCTTAAGACAAATCTTTTAAGATTGAGCTAAAATTATAAGTAAGAGCTTCAAAAGCACACGAAACGTCAATAGGTTACCAATTTAGTTAGTAAATATATCACAAGTTTATCTGGACGCAGAAATTAATAGTTACTCACTTTAAGATAATGACAAACAATATTTCATTAGTGAGCTAATGAATTGTCATGAAATGATATAGGTATTGTTGCAATTCAACTCACAAATGCACTTTTATTAAGTATTAAAGTCACAACACATCGATGGCAAGTAAATAAATGATTATTAAGCACATTTATTTTTTTTTAAAGAAAAAAAAAACCTAAGTTGTTTACTACTTGAAAAAGTAAGATAAAAAACTCATTATCATGAAATCATAATAATCTTTATGAATATAACACATGAGACATGTCACTAGAAAAATCTTTTAAGATTGAACCAAAAGTATAAGAATTACAATAACACATGAGATGCCAATAGCTTCCCACTTTGGTTAATGAGTTTATACAAATTTACTTAATACAAAATATAAAAATGTTCACTTAAGATAACGCTAAACATTATTTCCTTATAACCCCAAATGGCACAAGGTCTCTCATAATGGGCTATTTTTGCTTTTCAAGCAAAAAAGGAGAAGGAGAAATTAAAAGAAAGAGAAAAAAAAAAAGTACAAATAGGAAGCCATAAGTTAAAACTTCAAATGCAAGCCCCCACTCCCTTTTCTCCCCAAAAGAAAGGAAATATTTCTAAAATTTTGAGGAAAATGTCCCATGAATAACTCAAATGACAAAGATCAATATCATAACTTGTGGTCCAAGATGTAGTGAAAGTCACCATACTAATATTAAATAAACCAATAATCATTTAAGAATAGCCAAATAGTCTCAACAATATTATAAATATTTCCTCTAAGAAAAGTGTAGTAATAAATCATATGTGCACACTTCTCATTTTACCTCATTAATTGAGTATTAAGTAAAATTAACACTCCTCTTTATGGCTAGAGGTGTCATTAAACAAGAAGCATTAATTAACAAGAGCATTAGTCACAAATAGCCTCGTAATCAAAGCCAAGGCTATTGAAGTCTTACACATGGGGTTATTGATTGGCCACCTGTTACAGCCGGTAAAGGCAACCCCATCAGCCAATCACAGGGGCTATTACTACCGGCATTACTAGGTACCTCGTTGAAAACGCCGGTTGACACTTGTACTCCACCATAAGGAGAGAGGTCTATAAATTATGAGTCCCATTGCAGTGGTCTACTGCCCATTCAACAGACAAAGCTTTAGAAATATATATATATATATATATATACAATACTGTCAAAAAGTTTAGAGAGAGAGAGAAGAGAAACTATGGAACGTGGAGCTGAGTTCCCTCACTTTGGCAGCAGACATGCAAAATCAAGCCCGGGTAAAGTATAAAATATATAATGACTTTTTATTTTTTGTTGATTTTAATTATGTGTGTGTTTTACATTTTTACATTGCTTGATCAAAGAAATTGTATAGGCCTTATTTTTTTTTTCTTCGTATTTTTGATACATTGCATGCATGTATTATATCTATTTCTTTTTTAGTTGTTTACAATAAGTGGGACAGAGTGATTTAAACCCAGATTTTCTTTTTGGGAGACCAGATAATACCAATGAGGTACAAGACTTTCAATTGTTGAATTTTCTTCTTTGCTCTCTCTCTCTCTCTCTCTCTCTCTCTCTATATATATATATATATATTATGGCCTTTGATTAAGATTTCCACAATATTTGTTGTTGATAAAATAGTTCTTCTTGTCCAAAACCTTGTAATTCTTCTGATTTTTTCTGTTGTTTCCAATAGAGACGTTTAAGTTCAAATCTCTTCTCCCCAATAATCGATTTCACATATATATATATATATATATAATTCTCTTTTTAGAACCATACAAGTTTGCCTCCTCTTCATGTTGTTTCCAATAGAGACGTTTAAGTTCAAATCTCTTCTCCCCAATAATCGATTTCCCATATATATATATATATATATAATTTTCTTTTTAGGACCATTCAAGTTTGCCTCCTCTTCATAGAGAGAGAAAGGAAGTGAAAGTCAGCAAATAGGCTTGGTGTCCCTAAAGCTTCTTTACAATCTCTCCTTGATATCTTTTACAAGGTTCCAACCTTGGCCTACTCTTTAGAGAGAGGCAATGCCAATCAATCCCAAAGCCCTTCTTTTTCCTCTCTATTTTTCTTGATAAAGGATGTATATATTATATATGTAAGGGTATTATTAATTTTTTTGTCAAAAACCTTAACATCGTTTCTAGTTGATTTTCAGGGTAAGGGGGTCGAAAAATAAAAGAAAGATGTAGTCTATTTTTGCAACCTTTTTGACCCTATTTGTCGTTTTACTTCTACTGTAACGCTTGCTCAAAACGGTCTCTCTTTTAAGTCTTCTCTCCTTTAAGTCTTCCTTTGTTTACCATTGTATGAGTCTCTTTCCATGAAAATGAGATGAACCAGTTTGTGTTTATTCTATTTATCCTTTTGAAAATATTTTAATGACGTGTCACACATGCAGGACTCTTGGGGCTCAGGGCCTACAATCTATATAAGTGGGTCCATCCTATTTAGTCACCGGATAATAAGAGTGATTATAAACCCCATTTGTACCATTTTATATATTCTTAAAGAAATTTTTAAGAAAATTTCTTTAAAAATAAACTAATTTTGTGTTTTTGTTTTCTGTTCTAGGCATAAAAACAAACTTAATTGAATGTGGGCATTGAAAACGTGTGACATTTTCTGCATTTTACCAAAAGAATAAAAGAAAAAGATTCTTTCTCCATTACCTTTTTCGTGAAGAGAAAAAAGGACATTAATTATACCTAAATGAGTTTTGTTGTTTTTATATACTTTTTTTTTAACGAGAGAGAGGATTATAAATTCTAAACGTTTCTTGTTAGAAAGATGACGAGATACCAAATTAAATTAATATTACCAAACTAGGCTAGCCAAGTCACTAGAACAGGAGACAACAGAGAACAGACATGAGAGAGGTGGAGAGATTGAGAGGAAAAGGTTTTGACTTGGGAGAGATGGAGAGACCCAGCTCTGGCCTTAGCTAAGATATATTTCCTAGTAGAGCAGTACTCCATGTTAATATATTAGAGATTATTAAACCCATTTTAGAGTAGAGAAATTATTAGATCTGTTAAGTTAAGATTTCTTACTTAGAATAATACTCCATAATAGTATATACAAGAAATAATTAGATCCGTTCTTTTAGTACATATACGAGGAACTATTAGATTCGTTAAACCGATTTTCTATCTTTTTCACATAACGGTAGATAACAATAGGTTCCACTCATAAGCCATGTAGATATTTACCTATGTGTCATAGACTCAGAGGAAACTAATACTCCCTAGCTATTTTGATTCATTTAATACTTCAAATAAAATTTTATAAATTTAAAAATAATAACGTGACGAAATATATATTATTAGATATGAGAAAGTAAATCTTAATGGATCATTTTGTAAGCTAGAAATTGACTAAACCCGACCCAATTGACGCGTCAAACCTAATATTTTCTTAACATAGTTTAAGTTTAAGCTTATTCTTTTAAAAAAAAAAAAAAAAAGTTATAGTACAATCATAGAATCTGAACAGTGGTTTTGTGGAACCCACCTGGGGTGGAACGTTGGTCATGCAAGCGCGTGAGGTGTCGGGTTTTTTTGGTTCCAGGTGGGATTTTTGTCTGGTTCATTGCGTTGGTAATAGATTCATAGAAACGTACAAAATTGAGTGATGGGGATGCTTCTTTTATAAATGGCTTTAGACCTTTTTCATTCGGAAAAAATTGTAGTAAAACAAATTATTTATTACATAATTTCTTTGTTATGATTGTAATGTGGTAGAGTGTAATTGGTGAAAAAAAAAGGTCCATATATAAATAATAAACATCATTCACAATTTATCATATCAAAATTGTGGTAAAAAGTTATGGAATAGTTTGTGATTTTAAAATTACTCTTTTCATTTTTAGTTTAATATCTAGTATTAAGGTAACTAGAGTTACTGGGCTCATTCAAGACTCGATCAGTGGTGCGTGACATGTGTTTGTCACACTCACTTTTAATATCAGTTAGCCACATACCCCCACTTCTTGATACAATCTTTTTTTTTTTTTTTTTTTTCCCATGTGTAAATGATAAATATCACTCACAATTTACCACATCAGAGTTGTGGTAAAAAATTATGAAATAGTTTGTGGTCCTACAACCACTCTTTTCATTCTTAGTCTAATATCTAGTATTAAGGTAACCAGAGTTATTGGGTTTCACTCTTAGTCTAATATCTAGTATTAAGGTAACCAGAATTATTGGGTTTATTCAAGGCTCGGTCGGTGGCGTGTGACATGTGGCCATCACGCTCACTTTTAATATAAGTTAGCCACGTACCCCCGCATCTTGACACAATCTTTTTTTCTTTGTTTTGGTTTTGGACTTCATATAGGCTAAGGTAGTTTTCCTTTCTTTTCCCTGTGTTTTTCCTTTTTTGGTCTTTGTGTTGAAGACTCCAAGGACTAAATTTTTATTTATTTTTCTTTTTGAGAAAAAGACCGATCAATATGTGCTTTCTACTTATGTGTTTAGTGGTTGTAAGAACTATTAATTCTTATACTATGTCTTATTGTTGTTATTGTGTCCCAAAATAGATGTTCTGGGTTTTAGATTTTTTTTTTTTATTTTGGGTGGGAAAACTGGTTTTAGATTTGTTTTAAGTATGGACACCACTATAATTGACATAGGAAAAAAAATGTTTATTCATACATCTCTCTATCTCCGGTAAAATTATTCAAATGCGCTTGGTATACTAGATCTTTTTATCATTAAAAGATGGGTCTTATATATCGGCCTCGCATATAGGATCAGCATATATGTGAAAAACTTGTGGACACCAAGTATGTATAGAATGATTCTTAATTCTACTTTTAATTTTAAATTAAAATTATAGATAGATTATAGATAGACATAATTAACAATTAGATGTGAATTGTGATATTAATCATCTAATATGAGATTTGGGGAAATTATTCGGTACACCTTGTGTACCATATCTTTCTCTCATAGAAAGGTCGATTTCATGTGTGAGATCTACATATAAGGTTTATTTTAATGCAAGAGAATATTATAATTAATCATGTGTACTAAATAATTTCACTAAAAATTAATAAATACAAGAGTTGTACAAGTAACACTATCATTGTAAATATGTATACTTTTATTGTTATTATTATCATTATTATTACATCTTTTTGTGGTTTTCATGAGTGTACAATGTTGTGTTTGTTTCATTTCAGCTCCGAGGCTAGTATTGCCTGTCAACCCAAACAGCAACATACCCGACTTCATCACCAACATCGACACAAACAATGCCAATGCTAATCTCAATGTCGATGCCAATGCCAATGCCAACACTAGCAATGGAAATCAACGTGCCCATCCATGCATTATACGTGAACAAGACCAGTACATGCCTATAGCCAACGTGATACGCATCATGCGCCGCATACTCCCATCCCATGCAAAGATATCCGACGATGCCAAGGAGACCATCCAAGAGTGTGTGTCCGAATACATCAGCTTCATCACTGGCGAGGCCAACGAGCGTTGCCAGCGCGAGCAGCGCAAGACTGTGACCGCGGAGGACGTGCTTTGGGCAATGGGGAAGCTGGGATTTGATGACTATGTTGAGCCACTCACTGTGTACCTCAACCGCTACCGTGAGGCAGAGAATGAACGCAACAATCTGCGAGTTGATCAGCTGCCTTATGTTGGTTTCAAGCGTAGCATGGATTATGGGCCTGTTGGTGGGCCGCCAGGCCCACCGCCTTACGGGCCAGGCTTTCCAATGGCCCATCACCCGGCTATGTTTGATGCTTCTGCAATGGGTGGTGGGTACCATAATGGGTCTGGCGCTGGTGGGTCTTCTTCTTCTTCTGCCGGTGCTCAGAACAGTGGTCTGCCTAGCTTTGATCCTTATGCTCAGTTCAAATGAATAGGTAGTAATAGTAATGTTGGAGTGGCAATTCTCAATAAGAACCAAATATTTATATACTGTTATAGTTAAAGGTTTTGTCTGAGATTGGTTTGGAGAGAAACATTATTAGTCCTTTTGATTTTCAATTACAATGGATTTCTAGTTCCTATAAATGTTTATTGAGTCCTTAATGAACATTTTTATTTGTTTGAGTCAATTTTTGGGCTTGCATTATTAAACCATTGTTTACTCTTTACATAAAGATGAATTATAGTCATTGGTTCAATGGCTCAGAGACAGTTAATGTTAATCCTTCATCTTGGGATCAATCTCTTTGAGCTGAAAATCAATTAAAAGGTTCTTTACCAGTGATGGTATAGCCATCGTGTTAATCATACAAATTCTAGATGTTTTTAAGAACGCTTGAGATGAGAAATTATTCAATACAATGTGAGAACAGCCTTGTAGTCCTCCCAATCAGTGAAAAGAAACTATTCCTTAAACAACTTCTAATTTTATAGAATCAGGTGTGCCAAATGCCAAATATTTGGCATTTGGCACACCAAACACTAAAAACATACTATCATGAGGTGTGTTAAATACTAAAAAGTTTTAGCATTTGCTATAATAGAACCTCATCTTTGGAACAGTACGTAAGGAAATGTCATTTGGTTTTTATTATTTTTTATTCATCTTTCTCTCCCACCTCAAATAAAATATCTCTTCTTATCTTTACTTTTAGCCACACATTCACTACTTCACTCTCTCCACTCTCACAGACTCTTTCCACTCTCACAGACTCTTTTGTTCTCCCCTCTTCCCTTTTGCTCTCCTCTCTTCCCATTCATGAGCCATCACTAATTTCCTCTCTACTATCACACAAATTCCATCATCATTAATCTATAAAATCTCCTTCACCGATTTTTTTTTCTTGTTTTTTCGCTCTCTCCTCTTTGTTCTATCTCATAAACTAAAGCTACTTGGTTCGATTTAGTTCATCTCAGAGCAAAACATTATTATTTCGTTTAGCATCTCAGCTTATTGGGTTTGTATTTCAATGTTGCCAACTCGCCGATACAATCTCAGTATCACTGATTCACCATTGAGGCAATGGTTTTTTTTCTAAGTTGTGGTGGGTTTGATTTTGGGTGTTTATATGGTGGTTTCGGTGTCTTTGATGGTAGGTTGTGGGGTGATGGACGATAGTAACTGGTGAGGTAGGATGTGGGGCGATGGGAGTGGTGGGTTTTTTATTTTGTATTTCTATATATTGTTGGGTTTTTTAATGTATTGTATATATTATTTTAATATATGGAATTGAAGAATAGAATATGTGATATAGGGTGTATTATAAAATGATGTGCTAAAATAATAAAATAAGATTTTAGTATCAAAATAAAATATTTATATAACACCTGATAAGAATGCTATTACAGTCACTAAAATCCACCATAGTTGCTTCAAAAGAAATCCATAATAGTTGAATTGTATTAATTGAGAGGATCACATTCCATCATATCAAATAATTTCTTGAATAGTGAGTTCTAATTAGCTCAATTAGTAAATTCTCTGATGGTTGTATAAGAGATCTAAGGTTCAATCTCCGCCTACATTAAAAATTAATTAATGTCTTAATCTGATAATAAAAAACTATCATTAAAAGCAAACGCAATAAATTATGGGTCCGTTTGGATAGCACTTATTGTTGCTGAAAGTTGATAAAAACTGATTGTTGCTGAAAACACTGTAGCAAAATAATTTTTAAATGTGTAAATAGTATTGTGGGACCCACTTTTAATATTAAATATTACGTGAACAGTAGATAAACAGTGCATACACAGTAACTTTTGTCCCCCAAAGTCAAAAACTGCGTCAGGAAAAAAAAAAAAAAAAAAAAAAAAAAAAAAAAAAAGAAGTTATAGTACAATCATAGAATCTGAACAGTGGTTTTGTGGAACCCACCTGGGGTGGAACGTTGGTCATGCAAGCGCGTGAGGTGTCGGGTTTTTTTGGTTCCAGGTGGGATTTTTGTCTGGTTCATTGCGTTGGTAATAGATTCATAGAAACATACAAAATTGAGTGATGGGGATGCTTCTTTTATAAATGGCTTTAGACCTTTTTCATTCGGAAAAAATTGTAGTAAAACAAATTATTTATTACATAATTTCTTTGTTATGATTGTAATGTGGTAGAGTGTGATTGGTGAAAAAAAAGGTTTGTGTATAAATAATAAACACCACTCACAATTTACCATGTTAGAATTGTGGTAAAAAGTTATGGAATAGTTTGTGATTTTAGAATTACTCTTTTCATTCTTAGTTTAATATTTAGTATTAAGGTAATTAGAGTTACTGGCTCATTCAAGGCTCGGTCAGTGGTGTGTGACATGTGTTTATCACACTCACTTTTAATATCAGTTAGCCACATACTCCCACTTGACACAATCTTTTTTTTTTCCCATGTGTAAATGATAAACATCACTCACAATTTACCACATCAGAATTGTGGTAAAAAGTTATGAAATAGTTTGTGGTCCTACGACCACTCTTTTCATCCTTAGTCTAATATCTAGTATTAAGGTAACCAGAGTTACTGAGTTCATTCAAGGCTCGGTCGGTGGCGTGTGACATGTGGCCAGCACGCTCACTTTTAATATAAGTTAGCCACGTACCCCCGCACCTTGACACAATCTTTTTTTTCTTTGTTTTGGTTTTGGACTTCATATAGGCTAAGGTAGTTTTCCTTTCTTTTCCCGGTGTTTTTCCTTTTTTGGTCTTTGTGTTGAAGACTCCAAGGACTAAATTTTTATTTATTTTTCTTTTTGAGAAAAAGACCGATCAATATGTGCTTTCTACTTATGTGTTTAGTGGTTGTAAGAACTACTAATTCTTATTCTATGTCTTATTGTTGTTATTGTGTCCCAAAATAGATGTTCTTGGTTTTAGATTTTTTTTTTTTTTTTTTTTTGAAAACTGGTTTTAGATTTGTTTTAAGTTTGGACACCACTATAATTGACATAGGAAAAAAAATGTTTATTCATACATCTCTCTATCTCCGGTAAAATTATTCAAATGCACTTGGTATACTAGATCTTTTTATCATTAAAAGATGGGTCTTATATATCGGCCTCGCATATAGGATCAGCATATGTGTGAAAAACTTGTGGACACCAAGTATGTATAGAATGATTCTTAATTCTACTTTTAATTTTAAATTAAAATTATAGATAGATTATAGATAGACATAATTAACAATTAGATGTGAATTGTGATATTAATTATCTAATATGAGATTTGGGGAAATTATTCGGTACACCTTATGTACCATATCTTTCTCTCATAGAAAGGTCGATTTCATTGTGAGATCTACATATAAGGTTTATTTTAATGCAAGAGAATATTATAATTAATCATGTGTACTAAATAATTTCACTAAAAATTAGTAAATACAAGAGTTGTACAAGTAACACTATCATTGTAAATATGTATACTTTTATTGTTATTAGTATCATTATTATTACATCTTTTTGAGGTTTTCATGAGTGTACAATGTTTTGTTTGTTTCATTTCAGCTCCGAGACTAGTATTGCCTGTCAACCCAAACAGCAACATACCCGACTTCATCACCAACATCGACACAAACAATGCCAATGCTAATCTCAATGTCGATGCCAATGCCAATGCCAACACTAGCAATGGAAATCAACGTGCCCACCCATGCATTATACGTGAACAAGACCAGTACATGCCTATAGCCAACGTGATACGCATCATGCGCCGCATACTCCCATCCCATGCAAAGATATCTGACGATGCCAAGGAGACCATCCAAGAGTGTGTGTCCGAATACATCAGCTTCATCACTGGCGAGGCCAACGAGCGTTGCCAGCGCGAGCAGCGCAAGACTGTGACCGCGGAGGACGTGCTTTGGGCAATGGGGAAGCTGGGATTTGATGACTATGTTGAGCCACTCACTGTGTACCTCAACCGCTACCGTGAGGCAGAGAATGAACGCAACAATCTGCGTGTTGATCAGCTGCCTTATGTTGGTTTCAAGCGTAGCATGGATTATGGGCCTGTTGGCGTGCCGCCAGGCCCACCGCCTTACGGGCCAGGCTTTCCAATGGCCCATCACCCGGCTATGTTTGATGCTTCTGCAATGGGTAGTGGGTACCATAATGGGTCTGGCGCTGGTGGGTCTTCTTCTTCTTCTGCCGGTGCTCAGAACAGTGGTCTGCCTAGCTTTGATCCTTATGCTCAGTTCAAATGAATAGGTAGTAATAGTAATGTTGGAGTGGCAATTCTCAATAAGAACTAAATATTTATATACTGTTATAGTTAAAGGTTTTGTCTGAGATTGGTTTGGAGAGAAACATTATTAGTCATTTTGATTTTCAATTACAATGGATTTCTAGTTCCTATAAATGTTTATTGAGTCCTTAATGAACATTTCAATTTGTTTGAGTCAATTTTTGGGCTTGCACTATTAAACCATTGTTTACTCTTTACATAAAGATGAATTATAGTCATTGGTTCAATGGCTCAGAGACAGTTAATGTTAATCCTTCGTCTTGGGATCAATCTCTTTGAGCTGAAAATCAATTAAATGGTTCTTTGCAAGTGATGGTATAGCCACTGTGTTAATCATACACATTCTAGATGTTTTTAAGAAGGCTTGAGATGAGAAATTATTCAATACAATGTGAGAACATCCTTGTAGTCCTCCCAATCAGTGAAAAGAAACCATTCCTTAAACAACTTCTAATTTTATAGAATCAGGTGTGCCAAATGCCAAATATTTGGCATTTGGCACACCAAACACTAAAAACATACTATCATGAGGTGTATTAAATACCAAAAAGTTTTAGCATTTGCTACAATAGAACCTCATCTTTGGAACAGTACGTAAGGAAATGTCATTTGGTTTTTATTATTTTTTATTCATCTTTCTCTCCCACCTCAAATAAAATATCTCTTCTTATCTTTACTTTTAGCCACACGTTCACTACTTCACTCTCTCCACTCTCACAGACTCTTTTGTTCTCCCTCTTCCCTTTTGCTCTCCTCTCTTCTCATTCATGAGCCACCACTAATTTCCTCTCTACTATCACACAAATTCCATCATCATTAATCTATAAAATCTCCTTCACCGATTTTTTTTTCTTGTTTTTTCGCTTTCTCCTCTTTGTTCTATCTCATAAACTAAAGCTACTTGGTTCGATTTAGTTCATCTCAGAGCAAAGCATTATTATTTCGTTTACATTTCAGCTTATTGGGTTTGTATTTCAATGTTGCCAACTCGCCGATTCAATCTCAGTATCACTGATTCACCATTGAGGCAATGGTTTTTTTTTCTAAGTTGTGGTGGGTTTGATTTTGGGTGTTTATATGGTGGTTTTGGTGTCTTTGATGGTGGGTTGTGGGGTGATGGATGATAGTAACTGGTGAGGTAGGATGTGGAGCAATGGGAGTGGTGGGTTTTTTATTTTGTATTTCTATATATTGTTGGATTTTTTAATATATTGTATATATTATTTTAATGTATGGAATTGAAGAATAAAATATGTGATATAGGGTGTATTATAAAATGATGTGTTAAAATAATAAAATAAGATTTTAGTATCAAAATAAAATATTTATAGAACACCTGATAAGAATGCTGTTACAGTCATTGAAATCCACCATAGTTGCTTCAAAAGAAATCCATAATAGTTGAATTGTATTAATTGAGAGGATCACATTCCATCATATCAAATAATTTCTTGAATAGTGAGTTCTAATTAGCTCAATTAGTAAATTCTCTGATAGTTGTATAAGAGATCTAAGGTTCAATTTTTGCCTACATTAAAAATTAATTAATGTCTTAGTCTGATAATAAAAAACTATCATTAGAAGCAGACGCCATAAATTATACCTCTTTAAAAAAAAATTTCTTGAATGGGATGCCCTGAAGAAGGCTTGTAATTCTAGTCAAGACGTCAAGTCCAGTTAGCTTGCACGGAATTGTAGCAAAAAATTCAGGACCAAAAAATTCAGAAAGTGGACTTTCAATTTCAAACGCATTTATTGCATGCATTCAAACAAGACTTTTTTACTTGAAAGATACCATGTGCTATGAACACAGTTTATATTGGTTGTTTCGAGAAAACCAAGCCCTCCAATTTGATAGACTAGACCACTTCAAGAAAGTTCATACATACAATTTATTATTTAAAAATTCATGACTATTTTTATTCATTGTCAACATTTGAATTTATACAAACTTCCAAATAGATAAAAATAAATAATAAAAAATACCTATTATCTATCAATAAAACTAGTCTTAATCCTAATCCAAACTAATTTATTTGAATAAATAATACATATCTCTATCATTATTTATCCAGTATTAATTAAAATAAATTAGGCACATGGCACTTTATAACCTATGATGTGGTTCTTATGATGATCAATTATGTACAGTATAATATGATGCTGAAGAGATCATCACTTATCATCTGAGTTCAGGTACAAATGCTGTTCTCTTATATAATCAATCACTTCATCTGCGGTCAGATATTTTATCGACAACCCTCTTGAAATGCAGTCCCTGAGATACATATAAATTTAATTTTTTTTTAAAAACCTTCAGTGTTAAATTGATCTTTATATTGGCAATAAACAAATATGCTTTACTTTTACCTTACTCTTGTTGAGCTGATTTGGTTTGGTATAAGCTCATCCACAACTTTAATGTTATCCTGAAAAATTCAATATTAGAGTTGTAACGTTTAGGGTAGACCAGCAAGCAAAGTATCGTAAAGCAGCCATAAATTAAAACAATTGAGTCAATAAAAGCCACTGGGGTGAAGCTCCTTTTGAGACAAAGGATTCAAATTCTGAAGACATGAGAAAATTTTGAACACTTTTAACCTTTTCAGATGATTTCCAGAATTTGGTCAATTGCAAAAATGTGGACAATCAATATGCAAACAATGGCGGACATGATATATATATAGCAGTTCAAAGTTGAAAAAACATCAAGAAACATGGGAACAATTCAAATATTCTGGTTACCCTGAATTCATTCAAAATTTCATCATCAGAGATAATTTTCTCAACATCTTGTCCTTCTCTGCGAATGCAAACCACACCATAATCTCTGCATATGGTCCTGACCTGGAGAACAATAACAAGATTTATAGAACATTATAATCCAAGGCAACAAATATATATATCAATTCAAAAAGGTTTGATCCATATCCCATAAAGACTTCATATCCGCATACCAAGGAAATTCAACATCTGATTAACTTTACAATATGCATTTCAACTCAAGTATATGCTCCTGATATTAAGAAACATTTAAATGAATCTTTCTACTTGAACTTACACACTACCATTTTATGAAACTGGCATTTTTACACTCCAATGAACTAAAGAACTAAATATATCCAAATTTCATGATCGTGTCATTGTCTTCTATAGCAAAAGAGAATTAAATGACAGTAGTATCCCCACATCAAGGACTTAGTGAAACATTTATCTTATTATAAGCACCTAATTCATATGAACCAATATATGTTGAGAGTACATACTTGGTCTGGAATCCAGGCTCCAGGAATGCTAAAAGAATGGAGCAGATCAGAACCGCAGACAAGCATAACCTTAAGGGATTCTAGAAGCAGGAGAAAAGCAAGTTAATGTTATTCAGCATTCTGCCTAAACCAATAATGAAAACACATAAATATGACCCAGGTTAGAAAAGAAATTCATTAAACATAATAAATCAAGGTCATTAATACAAATATATAGTCAAAATCAGTAACAAAAACTACTATATTTTCAATCTAAGGACTAAGGGTGATTGTAAGCTGCCCACCAAGGGTAGAATTTCCCCTCTGCTTCCCCAGATCCCTTTGCTCCCATTGGTTGAACCCAACCACGAAGGCCTCCTTTTTAAAGGGTGTTTTCAACAACAGAACACCCCCCCCAAATACAAATCCAAATATAAAATGACAAAGCATTCCTGACCCAATCTCCTAAATTGAAAGCCATCCAATTTTTGTTTGTGAATGTGCACGAGTGCTCATCTGTATATGTGTTTATATGCAGAAGAAAAAGATTCAAGATAATGTAATCACAGTTATTTAGTCTAGTCACTCAAAATCACTCAAAAGCAAATAATAGATACAATTTTGTCTAAACATACCTCTGGGTACCTGCCCACTCTCGAATAAAATACTCTGAACTCTGGATAAAACAGTTAAAGAGCGTTGGAAGGTACTTTGTCTTGCCTGTAAAAAAAGTTTAGAACTTCGAAAATTAAATTTCAAACTATGCAAAACATGATGAGATAAGACCACTGTTGAATTTTACACTTGAGGATGAGAACACATTTATATCAAAATGAAACAAAGTACCATTCAAGCAAGCATCAGCTCTAAGTTGCTTTTTTTTTTTTTTTTTTTTAAAAAAAAAAACTTCAGAGAGGGAGTAATTTACCTCCCATGGGTCAACCATTACAAATTCAGAACTTTTGCTCGCCAAATGACACAACTGTAAACGATGTTCAGCAGATAAAAGGCCCTGCAAAAAAACTCTAGTTACTACTTTGTTACACTATATGGATATTTGGTCACTGAAAGATAGGGGGTATATCACTTTATGAAGGCAGGACGGTTATAACTAAAACATAGAATAACTTAATAGAAACAAATTCAATCAAGTAACCGATGAGTGATGATATGAGATATCTATCAATCATGACAAATGATAATAGTATCAACATTGTCTGCCATGCAGGAAAAAAATAAAAATAAAAATAAAAGTCCCTACAAGGCAGCACTCAAATGGATAAGGTTACACATAAGTACTCCAATTAAATTGGAAAGTGCCTCTCAATGTTTGTGTTTGGATATATTTGTGTGTGTAGTAGTTTTAATTTCTCTATCCCAGACATAGTGTGCACTGGGAAACCCCACCCCAGTAGGTTGGGGGAAGATGGGTTGTTAGATAGTTACAAATTCAGGCATAGAAATTGATGAGAAGTCCTGGAGAAATTGAGGTTTGTAACTCACTTCCTAAAGAGGCCATTTGCTTTAATTTTTTAAGAAATGTGTAAAAAGTGAAAGACATCCATTTGCTGACAGAGGCTACTCTACAAATTACATTTCTATCAATATGATACAAGCAACTACTTACCCTTTTCTTGTATGCATCATTAACGGGTGACATATAACCTCCAATAACACAATAGCCTTCTGCATTCAGCGCATCTCTTGCCAGCTCTAAGAACAACATTGGAAGTAATCAAATCAACATTATACCTATGAAAACTAAATAATGCATTCCATCAAATTCATATATACATTTAACTAGAACAGAAAATACTTTCCACAAATTTCACCATTCATGAACACGAATTTTAAAATGAGATCTTTCTGTATGAAACTAGCCAGAATTCAGGTCAAAAATGATATCCAAGAAGGGTTCATTTACAATAAATGGAGAAAGATATCATCTTGCTGAGGCACCACAGTTAAAATAAAAGAGGAAAGTAAATTTTACTTGTTTTGAGAACAAATTTTCAACAACAAGCACCTTCATTAGCCAACCCAAGACAACAAGTGATAGTGATCTCAGCATGTGAGTTTTCAGAAGAAGGGATGACCACCATATACTTCAATCAATTTATGCAAATACAATTTCATTGAAGACAGTGTGAGGTGTATAAATTTATTATAGTGTTTCTCGTTTCATACATATAAAATAGTATCGGCACTTCAAAAAACAAATAGATCTGCTAAATTATTATCTGAAAAATACACTCTTGCAATGCTCAAACAATGACTTAGCAGGTAATGCTACTAGTAATTATAATGAGTTAAGTTCAGAACTTAGTACATCCGATATAGATTTTATTTATCTAACTGCCATGAACCCATCAAAATAAACAAGGTCTAAATACTAACAAATAATATAAATCTAAACATGATTAGATATATAATTTGATAGTCTTGGTAACATGCAGTGCAACATACATCATCAAGTCTATTTCATAGGCAAAGTATCGCAGCTACAAGTTTCATAAACAGTATGTATGTATTTTTTTTTTTTTTTAATAAGTAGGAAAAACTGTATTAAGAGAAGACTAATTCATTAAAGAAATGAAGTAGGCATAAATATATATGTATTATTATAACAATTAGTAACAGAGTTCTACATTTAAGTTGCACTTATATATTTAGTAATCACTGAGTTTTATTCTTTCTGAGAGGGCATCAATTTTTTCCATATCAATGGCTGTTATTCAACAATTGGCTCAAAATCTTGTCAACTGTAACTTAGAACTACATTCACGAATTAGCCAATGAGCCTAGCACAAATGGCATCTCTTCCTCCCACAAAATGGATGAAGTACTAGTAAGGCTGAACAGTGCCCAATATAATAAAACAATTCTTATACAAACAAATAGTAAGACATCTTTAAAGGATCACTCTTTTTGATTGGTCCAAAGCTTGGGGTTTAACACTCTTATATATTTAGTAATCACTGAGTTTTATTCTTTCTGAGAGGGCATCAATTTTTTCCATATCAATGGCTGTTATTCAACAATTGGCTCAAAATCTTGTCAACTGTAACTTAGAACTACATTCACGAATTAGCCAATGAGCCTAGCACAAATGGCATCTCTTCCTCCCACAAAATGGATGAAGTACTAGTAAGGCTGAACAGTGCCCAATATAATAAAACAATTCTTATACAAACAAATAGTAAGACATCTTTAAAGGATCACTCTTTTTGATTGGTCCAAAGCTTGGGGTTTAACACAATGTTCTTCCGTTTTTGAGTTCCTAGCTTCTCGTAGATCTTTCACTTGATATTCTTGTACTTTGCTGATCCTTTGTGTTTCATCATTGTGAACATAAAGTTTTTGTTTATTTAATATTAATAGAACAGCTCTGCTATCTATCAAAAAATAATCTTTGACGGATTACCAATTAATGAGAACAGAATCAGGGTCATCAAGGAAACTTGATGAGTGAATATGAAAAACATCCAACCGATTAAATCTACCAAAAAGAGACTGCAGTTTTTTTGTTTCCAAAACCCAACTTATTAATAACATTAATTTAAGGACCAATTTCTGAAGTAGGCTTTAAAAAAAAAAAAAAAAAAAAAAAATTTCTGAAGTAGGCTTGAACGGCCATAATAGTCCCAAATATGTTAAGACCCTGTCTACCCTGCCTACTTAATATTGGTGCTGCTGGTAGTTGTTACACAGCAGCCTTCAGTAGAAGCCTTGAGTGATGTAGCAGCAGGGTATGCATTTACAAGAGTTATGCAGTGGCTTATCAAGATATGCAGTGAACTATGTAATTAGCAACTAAGCAGCTATCTCACTCAGTATAGTAGCAGTGAAGAGCTCAACTAATCAGTTAGAGTAGTCTATCAAGCAGCTGGAAGCAGCAGACGGTAGTGTCTAGAGACTGCAGCAATAAAGCTTAGGCAGCAACAGCAAGCATGCCAGTGCAGCACTAGTTATGTTAGTTGGTAATTAGTCTTGTGGCCTTGATATACTAGTCTATTGGTTGTAACTCTCTTGTATAGTTGTCTAAGTAATGTTTGTTAGAACCCACATGCTTAATAGCATTTACCATGTGATCAATTAGGCTAGCTGTTAGCAGATTAGTTATCTAGTTAGGGAATTCCTGAGCTTGTACATATTAAGGCAAGCCTAAATAGCTGCCTGCCACTGCTGTAAGGATCATAACAGTAGAGTGTAAGCAAGTTCCTTCTTTTCTCTAATTCTCTCTCTCTCTCCCTCTCTAAATCTTTCTTGTCCTTGGAGGCCCAGCTCCCTCGAAGCAGCTATCCCTTTTAGAGCTCACTTTCCTGCTAGAAGTAGGTTCTTATCAAAATACTAAGCACATTTTATTTTGTAATAAATTGTTGTTGGGCACATTAGTCCGTACTAAAGTTTAACCTAAAATAGTTTATTCATTAAGTTTCCTAAATGAAGCCGGCCATCAGAGCACAACTACTGCTGCCATAACCCTGCCACTACCAACATCAACAAACCCATTTCCCTGCCGTACATGGCATACCATCTGAACTCCTATTCACTTCTATATCATCACTCGCTACTGCAAGCAGCCCCATGTAACCTGCAGATAGGTGAGAATTCACAAGAACCATGTCTGAATCAACAAACAAGGTACCAAAATCCAATCCCTTAATGCTTCTACAAAACATGATTTAGCCTAAAATAATAATCCATAAGCAAGTCCAAATTCATGACGCCTATCATATACAAATTCATATCAACCACCACCGGACAATGCTCCATGTGCCATGGTACCATCACTGCTCCACTGAATGTACATCCTAACCATTATAAGGATAGTTGACACCATCAATCCATAGAGATATGACAATACTACACTCACTGCCTCCACTACTAGCACGGCTAATGAGCACAAGCAACAAGTCATGCATGCCCATCCACAACCACATACAGCAACCTACCACTTATGAAATTATTCACCTCTCTCTCTATCAAATGTTGCAAATAAGACTTTGGAAAAGTTCTACAAAATTCTAAAAGGCATACAAAACTATAAACAAATCCTAGGAGATTCCAAGTGCAAACAAAAGAAGTAAAGTCAAAGGGCCAATGGTACATCACTATCACACAAACACAATAAATCCCCAGAAATCAACAAGAGTATCTAAATCTTTAACACTTCTATTTTTCTTTTTATTGGTAAGTTACACGTGTACCCAATGTTTTTGAACCCACGAAACCTTAAACACATGTACTTGATTTAGTTCCTCACTTGACAAATAACATAGCCAAATGGGTAAAAAATATATTAAAGCTAAAGTCTTTAATTATGACCCATTTTGCACTCTGAGTTAGATCATCAAAAACCCCACCACACCCATCATCACCCATGTCCCTAAAACCATAGCCATTCAAATAAAAAGAAGAAGTGGGTTCCAATTGACTCGATTGGTAAAGTCTCTTGTCATCGAATAGGGGACTGGAATCGAATCTTCTCTTCACCAAAAAGACATCCATTGATGTCTTGATTTGATGATAAAAAGCAACTACCATAGAGCCAACAACATAAAATTAAGGGTGAGTTTGCCATGATTTATAGCAATAACCATAGAGTGAACCACATAGGATTAAGGATGAGTTTGTCCACCATCAACTTTCTCTTTTAACTCTTTAGCATATTCGCTTACATACAGCATTTTAGCCTCACTTTATCTAAGCACAACTATACTTCAAACAATTTTCAGCAAAAAACAGCATCTAAACAGATATAAAACCCTCAATTATCTACAGAAAAACAACAAAAACAAAAAGTAAAAACATGAAAAGAAAAAAAAAAAAAAAAAAAACCAGAAACTCACACCCCAACTTACCAAACATGCGTAAATGCATATAAGTCGGGGGATTGAAGCTTCCATTCGCTACTAAAACCACATACACCTTCTCCCTAGTTTAGAACAAAGCAAAGTTACCACTTTTTTCCAATTAAACCAAGGTCTAACATACAACAAATGCAAAACGTTATAAGACATGTTAGGTGGCATCTGGGTATCCCTTAGAAATGAGTGTATGATACTTACTTGGGTGCGGTTCCAGGCGAATCTTCATGACCAATCAATCCAAAGGATAATTTAGAGAAAGGTAATGGGATATCCATGACACCTAGAAAATCAAATTCAACAGAGATAAAACGTTTACAAGTGGTTTTTGTAAATAGAGAGAGCTTAGTTTTTATAGATAGGATTTGAAGTGAGAGAGAGCCAAAGTATTTGCTTTTGCGGGTAAACAACGCGGTTTGAGTGTGAGAACTTGAGTCCGTCCAAGACGGAGAGATGTTCAAATGGTCCAATCAACACTAAACACGTCAAAAACAAATAACTTAGGTCCGCGTCAGCAAAAAGGAGAGAAGGGGTCCAGCGACGATGTTTTAGAGTACGTTGTGTAATATTATTTGAATTTTTTTAAAATATGTCAATAAAAAAATATATATAATATTATATAAACAATGAAAAGTGTCGTTCAAAATAAGTTTTGCTCAACTCTATGTCTTAGACTCTTATCCACAATCGACTATTTTTATAATGAGAAAGCCAGGTTGAGGTTAAACTAATTTGTTATACCTAATGGGAAAGACAACGATTGATTGGTACGAGATTTCAGATCTATGTCAATTTGGAGCTGAAGCTGTTTGATAGTGTTGTTTTACTAACGTTATTTGTATTTTTTAAAAATATGTATGCATAAAAAATATATAAAAATACGTATAATATTGTTTAAAAACTAAAAACTGTTATTTAAGTGAATGGACCAAATAAACCCTTAGTTGTTAAGTTTGAGATGAATAACAATTAAATAAGGACTCTCTCCAGTTTAAGCACAAATACCAACAATGCCTATGACATATTTAGCTAACAAACAAGCAGAAATATTTCCATTGGGACAGACATGAGAGAATTTCACACTCCTAATACACTGACCATTACCCATACGCCATCGAACTCCTCTTTCCACAATCCCCCTGGGGAATGGACACTTCTCCAAATAAGAGAAGGCTTACTCCCTAAAGATGCATGTAGAAAATCACATTCTGGAAAGTATCTTGCTTTGTAAACTTTGTACACCAATGAATTCTAACCCATCTCTCCACGTACTTGTCTCTCTCAACCATCAGAGATGTGTCTGTGAAGGACGATGGAATTGGGTTGATCATCTTTTATTTTAAGAAACTGATCTGCGTTGATTTGCTTGTCTCTCTCAACCATCAGAGGCGTGTCTGTGGAGGACGATGGAATTGGGTTGATTTTTTTTTTTTTTTTTTTAAGAAACTCATCTGCGTTGATTTTGGGGGAAGGTCCGGATTGTTCTAGTTTGATTGATCTCAGATTGATTGATGGGAAGGAGACTTGGCTTGGATTCGGTGACTTCTGGGGAAGGAGAATGAGTTTTTTTTTTTTTGGGTTGAGAAACTGATATTTTTCTCTGAAGACAAATGGAATTTGCGGAAGGAGAAAAAGTTCGATTAAGAGTATATGGCTTTAAATCTTTCTCATCCACGCTCATTTCCAACGTTGAATTAATTCTTTATTTTTTTAGAATATTAAATATTTTAACACATGACGGAGGAGAAAAAGCCTTAAATAAAGTCTATTTGAATGGTGTAAATAAAGTTTATTTGAAAAAATATTAAGTAATAAAAAGTGAAGATTTAAAAATTTATATATAAAAATTAGGGATAATTACACTTTATCAATCTGTGGTTTGCCTCTAATTTAACTTGTTTACCCGTAGTTTTAATTTTGACACTTTACCCACCCGAGATTCAATCCGTTACAGCTTCGTAACCCACCTCCCTGTCTGCCGTTACTCTAACACGTTTTCTTTTAAAATCAAAACACAAAACAGATCAAAAAGTTAGAGTTTTTAATTGCTTAAGAACATTTTTATGTGACTTTGGTTGTGGGTTCATCTCCTGGGTTTTGATCGTGAGAGCAAACCGAGGAAGAAGGAGAAACAATGTTCATCTGGCATTTGACACTGACCAAACTAATTTATTTTTAAACTTATAAACGCATGGACTAAAAAGTTTTGGTGAGACAAATTTATCCTCAAAGGCTCACACCCACTGACCCACATAACCCAGTCTGAAAAATCCCCAAATCTGAAAGCTTGAAACCCCAACGCCACTCCCACGGCCTTAATCGGCAACCCTAGCCTGACAAAGGAGTGTTCACTACCAATGTTACAGTTTGGTGAGGCTGATTTTAGGAAAAGATTTGAGCCACACTATAAGGGTCAGTTGTTTTAAATCCCAACTACCGCACACCACAGGGTTGAATTTCCAACCCCATCAATGGCCAATCTTGTTGGCGCAGTAGTTGGCGCTCTGCAAGAAAAAGAAGAAAAGTAAGCCCACAACCATGAGAAAGAGAGTAGATCTGAGAGAGACTAATAGAGTTCAAAAGATCAAAATCCACGAAAACCAAATAGACTAAATCGCAACACAACCCACAAATCTCAAAAACGCTCTGCACTAAAATCTCAGATCTCAAATTCAAAAAATGAAGAAATTTTCTTTTAGAGCAGATGTAAAGCCCTTTAGAGTAGATCTCTTTGATTTGGAGTTTGGAAACTTTTTTTTTTCTTTGAGTTGGAGTGAGGGGTGGCAATTGGAGTTTGAGGAAGGCGGAGGTGGTGACTGGAGAGGAAAGGGGTGATGGAGGGGACTAGATTAGAAGAAAAATATATTCTTGCTTGCTTATTAAAAAAGAAGCTGCTTTCTGAGAACATTGGTAGTGGATTGGCCATTCTTTTTACTTTTATATAAGAACAAGAAAACTGCAATAGAAAGACTTTGAACCTTCTTGTTATGCATAAACAAAAGACAAATTTTTTTCTTAATTGAAAGTTTTTGAAGAAGAAACCTCTCCTGCGTTGTTGAAAGTTCACTAGTGATTTTAAGTATTGATTTGCTTGGTTTGGTGTGGAGTAAAAGAGAAATCTTTGAGGGATTCTTGGCTTCTTTGAGTTGGCCGAAAGTTGCTCTTGGAGGTTTATTAGAAAATTTTGTTTTGTCAGTCTTTTGTTTTTGTTCATTTGATTTTTTTTTTTTTTTTACCTTGAAATTTACTCCGATTGTTGTTTTGTTTTGAAGATGAGCCCATGATATGCCAAAATTTTGATATGGGTGCATGGGTTTATTATTTTTCTTTTTTCAAGTTTAGTGAAGTTCATAGTTCATACTGAATCAGTATTTGATTCAGCTGAATAGATGAACAGATGAACACTGTGTCTCCTTCTTCCTCTTCACCAGGATTTAAACCAAAAGATAATATTAAGGCAAATGCGTTTGATTTGTTGTGTGTTTTGATTTTGAAAGAAAACGTGTTAGAGTAACTGCAGACAGGGAGGTGGGTTACAGAGCAGTAACGAATTTAACCTCGGGTGGGTAAAGTGTCAAAATTGAAACCACGGGTAGGTAAATCAAATTAGAAGCAAACCACAGGTAGATAAAGTGTAATTATCCCTAAAAACTATAAGCCATAAGGTATTTTTTAAACCTTATCTGAAGAGTATATTTATGTATTACAATAATTATTTTTAATAGGAGTAACATTATAGTCACAAACTATTTTACTATATTTTTACAAACTGTTAATATAATCAACTTTTTACTGATTTTTATTTAGACCAACCATTTACATCAATTTTTTATTTACCAATAACCACTCACCATATCAACAATTTGTAAAATTATTTATTAAAAAAAAAAAATGTAAGCAAGGATCTAGGAGTAGGACTAGGATTTACCAAAATTCTCAAAGTAGCATTTATAAATTAAAGAGAAAAAACATAAAATTTGTATGAAACAAATGGTCTTAAGTGTCTTTGAGGTAATTGTTAATAAAAACTTATATGAAACATAAAAATCATTATGAAAAAAGTTAATGAATGCTTTAAGGGCATTGGTTTAAGAAATGTTTTTAAAAGCTTTTATGGAAAAAAAAAATTTTAAAAAAAAATCTCATGAAAGTGGTATTAAAACTTTCTTAAAATGATCCATTAACAAATGCCCAAAGCCCCTAAGGCATCTGTTAATAGGACCCAACCTTTATATATGAATGAAACACCCCTCTAGACCTATTAAAACAAAAAACTCATTTTTTTGGTAATCCCAAGCTCCAGCCTTAATCACCACTTCCAAAAAGTCATATGTGCAATCAAATAAATGAAAATTAAAAAAAGAAAGGTAAATTACAGATAACTACCCTGAGGTTTGTTCTAATGCCAACACATCCAAGACAATTGAAAAACAACCATTTTGGTCCTTAAACACAAACAATTTTTTGTTCACTCGACGTAAAACAAAATATGCTCAGTGTTTTTTCATTTCCAAGACTGCATGTTCAGAAAGGGTATCCCATAAATCTCATTTGTTCCAACCAACCCAAATGCACCTCTGATCATCACATTTTAGTCCAAAACTCCAACAAGTTTACATTATTTTTTTCTCTTCCCAAGAGCAATAAGTGCTCTTAATATAAAACCAAAAGAGAGTAACCCAAGTCATGGTAGGTTCAATGTCTCTCTTCAATCTTCATTAGAGATAGAATTTAGACTCTCATTCAAAAAAAAAAAAAAAAAAAAATTTCAAACTGACCAAAGAGAAAGAGGGCTTCTGTGCAAGTTTTAATTTGAAGAGAGGTACAAATTAGTTCTTGATATCAAAATATAGCTAAAATTCTTGTGATGGAAGAAGTATTAATTATGAATGAAAGACCCCTTTAAACCTATGAAAACAAAAACAAAAAACTCATTTTTCTGTAATCCCAAGCCCCAGCCTTAATTACCACTTCCAAAAACTTCTCATTGTTATAAAAGTTGCTTGACTTCCAAATTTGTTTAAGTGTACCTAAGACTCTAGACATGATCCATCAATTCATTTGGATAAAGTCATATTGTGGAATCAAATAAATGAAAAGTAAGATAAGAAAGGTAAATTCTAGAAAACTACCTTGAGGTTTGGTCTAATGCCAAACACATCCAAGACAATTGAATGTTAGGGTTTGTGCCCTAAAATCCAATTTATTGGCATGTCATAAATAATTAGGTTGTTTAATTATATGAGATTTTTTATGAACTAATGGGACATTATCTTAGTCTATGAGATTCATAGTATGTGATTTATGTGAAAAGTCACAGAAGATGTAAATCACAAGTTCTTTGTAAACTCAGAATTTTAGTTCGTAGTTGGTGATGAAATTGGACATTTCATCTGCGAAGACTATAGTATATCAACTAAGATGATTTGTTTTGATCATGGAAGTGGAGACTTCTAGTTGATATGTTGATATGTTTTAAGAGTAAGACATATTGAACTGGACCGCTGTGAGATTTATTATTCTCCTAGTGACTGTCAAATGAATAATAAAGCTCACGACTTCTATTTACATCAACTCTAAATCTTGAGAGAGTAATGGACCTGATCATGAGATGTAGGTTGCTTTGACATATCATGAGTGAGATCTATAAGTTATGGTCAAAACCTCAGTATGTTGGGTAGCCGCATTTATTGTTGATGGAACATATATTCTTAAGATGAAATTCATAATCTCTTAACGGAGATATAAAATATTCCCTTGAGATAAGTTTAATGGGTTTGGTTATTCAGAATGTTAGACCCCACTACTTTAGTAAAGAGTTACTAAAGTATATATTTATGGAATTGGATTTCATAAATATATTATGAATAACATAAAAGATTAAACCGGGTAATTAAGGATTAAGATGTAGTAACCTTCAAAGTGGCAGTCAATATTTATGACTTTGTATTATTACAAATATTTTTATGAAGGGGTTGTATGTATAATAAAGTCTTGGGATATAATTTATTAATAAGGTCTAGAGTGCAATTATATTCTTATAGTGGTAATGAATATAATTAATGGTAACTTTGGACTTGTCAAGAGTTGACAGAAAAGCCCAAGGCCCATTGGAGTTAGAGTCTTATTTGTTCCCTTTGGTCCCATCTTAAGCCACAAACTAAAACCCAATTGGGTAGGCCCAAAAGGCTAACCCAATTAGATAATCAGTCATTATTTAATAAGAGTTATTAAGTAAAGAAACTATGTGAATAGTTTGATGTACGTAAGATGAAAAGGAAAAGAAATCAATTTTTCTCCACAAGGAGAAAAAGAAGGATTTTTCTTTGAGAGTTTATGTACAAAAGACTGATTGAGAAACCACACATCTAAGGCACCATGTGGAATTGAGATGAAGATTGAAGATATTCTCAAGTCAAGGTTTTGAAATTTACTGCATCAAGGTACACTTTCTATTCTTTATTCTAAAATTCATGGTTACATGTTTATCTTTCATGATTGAAATAGATTTGTGTTTTTGTTGTTTCCGTTGCGTGTGTTTTGTATGAGATACAAAACCAGATTTTTCCAACATTGAAAAACAACCATTTTGGTCCTTAAACACAAACAATTTTTGTTCACTCCACGTAGAACAAAATCTGCACAGTGTTTTTTCATTTCCAAGATTGCATGTTTAGAAAGGGTACTCCACAAATCTCATTTATTCTAGCCAGCCCAAATGCACCTCTGATCATCACATTTTAGTCAACACTCCAATAGGTTTACATCATTTTTTTCTCTTCCCAAGAACAATAAGTGCTCTTAATATAAACCAAAAGAGAGTAAACCAAGTCATGGTTGGTTCAATGGCTCTCTTCAGTCTTTATCAAAGTTAGAATTTAGACTTTCATTCAAAAAAAAATTTCAGACGGAACAAAGAGAAAGAGGGCTTCTGTGCAAGTTTTAATCTGAAGCGAAGTACAAATTAGTTCTTGATATCAAAATATAGCTAAAATTCTTGTGATGGAAGAAGTATTAATTACTTGAAAAATAGTTGATTTAGTTTTTGTTCTGGTTTCTTTTGTAGGTTGCGCTTTTAGCAACTTGGCCATTTTGCTTGATAATTTCGACTCTTTTGGTATATAATTTTGGATTTTTTTTCTCTCTCTAAGTTATATGTTTTGGTATGTAAAGAACTTGATCTTTATGGAAATTAAAGGATAAACACTAAAAAGAAATTAGGAATGACTAAGAAATCCTTGACCTCAATAGAATTTTTTGCATAAATGGTTTTTCTGATGATTTTTTCCAATAAACTACTGCTACTTTTATACAAGATAACTCCTGCAATTTAGGAAAAACCTATCTTAATAAAACTCAAAGAGCTCCACTAGCCGTTACAATCCTATTAAGGATATTTCAGAATCAAAGTTTATTCATCATGAATATCATTTAGATTGAATGATATTCTAAATGATATCATTTAAGTATTTCCTTTATTTAGCACATATTTGACTTTGGTTGCCACGCTTGTTGTAGTTGCTAGATTCGTGGATCCTTGATTCACTTGTGCTTGATTAATAGTAAATAAAATTTTATTCCGAAATATCCTTAATAAATCCAATCAAATGACTAACATATTCCCTTATCATATTAAAATGCAAACACAAATGCAATAAATCCTAATATGTCACACAACAAGTTATTCTGATCCTAAAATTATGCAAAATATCTAAATACTATGCACATAACACTTGTAGATTTTTTTTTTTTTTTTTTATTGTTTTCCTTTTTAATTTTAATTGAAGCCAAGAAACCCAGTGGTTCAAGGCTACTTTGTATCTTAGTTACTGATTTTGTTTTTTTCAAACTTTGTTTTATAGATATCAATGGCAGCGACACCAACTTTGTTTTCTTTGCTTGTCCATCATGGTCCAACAACATCGATCATTCATGATATTGATTGGAATTGGTATTCATATATGGATATGTGTCAAGATGTATTAGAGACTATACTTGTGGACTTGCCTACAAACATAGGTGCAGACATCAACATCAAGTGTGAAATACCAAATTCAATGGACATCATGAATGTGAATAATGATACTGATATGTTAAATATGTTTGACACCTATGAAGATGAAGGGTATCATAAAATTCACATTCATGTTTCATTTGCACCTAATGAGCCTTAACGCACTACTTCTCAACCCACTCAAGAACAAGCTATAGTTGGTACGACTTCTTTATCTGAAAATCCTAATTTTAGTGACATTTTTTGGCAATGATCTTTCGGTTGGGGCTGCTATGAATTTTAGCCATGACATTAATGCTGTTAAGGGGAAAGAGGTTACTGATGAAATGCTATTGGCATTGGCTAGTGCTCTTGTGGATTTTAATATTATTGCTCCTGTGGGTGTAGAGTTTGGTTATTTTGAAGAAGAATTTCATATTAGTGCTTCTAATGAAGAGTAGCAAAGTGAAAATGAAATTAACAGTGATAGTGAGTATGAAGTAGATAGGTCTGTGGTTAAGAAAAATTCTAAAGGTGAGGATGGTGGCCTATCAGACTTTGGCTCTGAAGAAGTTCATGAGGATGGGTTTGATTTTGAACTTCTTCTTTGATGACATTATCTCGTTCTGGGGCAAAAACTCTCTTCTTCTGACAGATGGACTTATAAGACGGGGACACGTTTAAACGATGAGTAATCACACGGGGGTCAATCCCAGGCATGTCTTTATGGCTCCAAGCAAAAACATTTGTGCTCTTTTTAAGGAATCTAATGAGATCTTGCTTTATCTTCTCCCTCATACTCGTCCCAATCCTGGTAAACTTCTCCGAGTTAGACTCATCCAACGGTACATCTTCCAATACCTCAATTGGCTTAGCCAATGTTCTTCTTTCTTCAATGTTCATTGTTCGCATTTGCTCGTCTATTGCTAACATTGCTAAGTAACATTCTCTAGCAGCTAATTGATCTCTTTGCACTCCTTTAATGCCGTACCTCGTTGGAAATTTAACAGACAAGTGGTAGGTGGACGTTGTAGCCCTCTAATTGTTCAAAGTTGGTCATTTAATAATGACATTATACGAGGACGAACAGTCTACAACAAGGAAATTTACTTCCTTATTTATTTGCCGTGGGTAAGAGCCAACCACGACTAGCAAGGGGATTTTGCCCACTACTAGAACCTTCATCCTTCAAACCCAATCAATGGCGCATCACTTGACAAATTAGTTCCTTGTTAATCCTCATTTGCTAGAAGGCTGGATAGTAGAGGATGTCTATTGAACTCCCATTATCTATTAACACCCTTTTAGTTGTATAATTTGCAATCGCCAAAGTAATGACAATCGCATCATCATGAGGATGGTGCAGTCATCTTGAATCCTCGTCTGTGTAAACAATGGCTGGTTCATTTGCTCTGATCATCCTCGATGGCCGTCTAGATATTTGAACATTCTGGACTTCCTACAAGTAGGTTTTCTTGGCTTTAGATGAGCTTCCTATTGATGTATACCCTACAATGATCCTTATTTCTCCAAGCGATTGACGTGCTGGCTCTTCTGCTTTGCCCTTCATTGGCTGTCTCTTGTCCTTATAGTCTCGCCTTCAAGAAAGTTTGTTAACATTCCATGCTTAATTAAAGCTTCAATTTGCTGCTTCAAGTCATTGCATTCGTCCGTATCATGTCCATGGTTGTGGTGAAAACGAAAGTACTTGCTTTTGTTCCGTTTGCTAGGATCTCCTTTCATCCTCTCAAGCTACTTCAAGGATTGATCTTTTTTTATCTGCATTAACACTTAGTCAAGCGGAGTATTTAAAGGAGTGTAATTGGAGTATCGTCCTAAGGATGACCCTGCCTTCTTATCGTCACGATCCTTTTTCTCCCCTACTTTGGCTTTCTTTGGACAAGGAACTTGCTCTGGATGGTGTATATAACAATTGTCCAGTTGTTCACCTTTCTTCTTTTTCTTGGCAATGATCGCATCTTCTGCGTTCATGAAACTTTGGGCTAAATGTATCAAGTCAACCATCATCTACAGACCACGGATAAACAAGTCTAAACTGACACCATTGTAGAAAGTTGCTAAGAGGATCTTATCATCCATTTCATCCACCAATAGAGCTTCTTTGTTAAAACGACTAATGAAAGTACGCAGGCTCTCGTTTTCTTCTTATTCTATGTTTAATAAGCTGGACGAGGAACGCTTCTGCCTTTGTCCCCCTACAAAGTTGTTGACGAACAACTTACTTAATTCTTGGAATGAAGTTATGGTGTTTGGTGGTAACATACCAAACCATACTCTGGCCGGGCCTTTCAATGTGGTAGGAAAGGTTTTGCACATGATTTCATTTGGAACACCTTGGAGATGCATGGTTGTCTTGAACATAGCAATATGATCACGAGGATCATGCATCCCATCATATAAGTCTAGGGTAGGTATTTTGAACTTGTAAGGCAGGGGATGACTCGTGATGAATGCAATGAAAGGTGAATCAGTCATGTGGATAAGGTCATCCACATGATTTGCTCTCCTTATGGAATCCTTCATCTTTTCCATGGCTCTTTTCATCTGGTCTATCTCCCTTTCCAAATGTGGTACCCTACGAGTAACAATACCTTTGGACTGGTCTCCTTTAACATTATTCTCAGCCCTTTCATTCTCTAAATTCTAGCATTGTTCTTCACCACGTCGCTATTGATGTTGTCTATTAATTTCTCTAGTTAACTCTTGGTTCTATTGCGTCAGTTTTGCCATCGCTGCTGCCATGGACTGTAACTATTGTTAAATGATCATCGAGGGTGCTGGTGCACAGTTTGGGTAAATGGAGGCATTTCCATTCTCCTGGTGTCTTGGGTTGGTGGCCATCGACTTAGTTCAAACCATGCAGCCTTTTTGTCTTGGAAAGCTAAGAAGTTAACACTTTGAAATTTAACTAACTTGTCTTTCCCACAAACGGTGCCAACTGATGATGCATGAAAATCAGTAGGCTGGAATACTTCAGACTATGGTGGTGGCTCTATGATCCTGAAAAAAAAAAAAGGAAAAAAAATGTCAAGGGTGATCGGTATAACTTAACCAAGGACTCTCCGACAGTTAAGTCAGTGCTCTCTCTAGAACACAAGGATGGGAAATTGTGAATGGTAGAACTTATCTCAAGTGAATGAGACTTGCTTCTTTTATAGAGAGTTTGAAGTGGGTCTACTTGTTCGGATCCACCACTATCGTAGGTGATGTGAGTAGTTAATGGAGTACATGAAGCGAATTACGAGGAACTCATTTCATGTTTTGAGAGTAGCATATTATGGTCAAATCATAAGGAACTTTATGAAAAGTTCTTTTGTAGAATTCACCAAGTGTTATTTGGTTGTCCTTGCTTTTGTGCTATGGACAACTAACCTAATCTTGTTATAAAGGGACATGTATTGCTCCTAAGTACAATGTCCTTGTTCTCTTCTTCTTAAGGTTTTCTGGATGTGATCAAGTTATGGATGTGGTGACTGTGGACGACCACCACAGATGAATGTCCTTAACTTTGTCCCAATCAGTATTAATTCCTTAAAAAATAGTTGATTTAGTTTTTGTTCTAGTTTTTTTTGTAGGTTGCGCTTTTAGAAACTTGGCCCTTTTGCTTGATAATTTCAACTCTTTTGGTATGTAATCTTGGATTTTTTTTTTTCCTCTAAGTTATAGGTTTTGGTATGTAAAGAACTTGATCTTTATGGAAATTAAAGGATAAACACTAAAAAGAAATTAGGATCGACTAAGAAATCCTAGACCTCAATAGAATTTTTTGCATAAATGGTTTTTCTGATGATTTTATTCCAATAAACTATTGCTACTTTTATACAAAATAACCCGTTCATTTTAGGAAAAACCTATCTTAATAAAACTTAAGGAGCTCCACTAGCCGTTACAATCCAATTAAGGATATTTTGGAATCAAAGTTTATTCATCATGAATATCATTTAGATGGAATCAAAGTTTATTCATCATGATATTCTAAATGATATCATTTAAGTATTTCCTTTATTTAGCACATATTTGACTTTAGCTGCCACGCTTGTTGTAGTTGCTAGATTCATGGATCCTTAATTCACATGTGCTTGATTAATGGTGAATAAAATTTTATTCAAATATCCTCAATAAATCTAATCAAATGACTAACATATTCCCTTATCCTATTAAAATGCAAACACAAATGCAATAAATCATAATATCATGCAACAACTTATTCTAATCCTAAAATTATGCAAAATATCTAATTGCTATGCATGTAACTGTTTTAGAGTGTTTTATTGTTTTCCTTTTTCCTTTTTAATTTTAATACCTAGTGTGTTTAAGGCCACTTTGTATCTTAGTTACTGATTTTTTTTTTCAAATTTTGTTTTATAAATATCAATGGCAGCAACACCAACTTTGTTTTCTTTGCTTATTCATCATGGTCCAACAACATTGATCATTCACGATGTTGATCCGAATTGGTATTCATATGTGGATATGTGTCAAGATGTATTAGAGACTATACTTGTGGACTTGCCTACAAACATAGGTCCAGACATCAACATCAAGTGTGAAATACCAAATTCAATGGACATCATGAATGTGAATAATGATACTAATATGTTAAATATGTTTGACACATATAAAGATGAAGGGTGTCGTAAAATTAACATTCATGTTTCATTTGCACCTAATGAGCCTCAATGCACTACTTCTCAACTCACTCAAGAACAAGCTATAGTTGGTACAACTTCTTTATCTGAAGATCCTAATTTTAGTGACAATTTTGGCAATGATCTTTTTGCTGGGGCTGCTATGAATTTTAGCCATGACATTAATGCTACTAAGGGGAAAGAGGTTACTGATGAAATGCTATTGGCATTAGCTATTGTTCTTGAGGATTTTAATATTCTTGCTCCTATGGGTGTAGAGTTTGATTATTTTGAAGAATAATTTAATATTAGTGCTTCTAATGAAGAGTGGCAAAGTGAAGATGAAATTGACAGTGATAGTGAGTACGAAGTAAATGAGTCCGTGGTTGAGAAAAAAATCTGAAGGTGAGGATGGTGGCCTCTCAGACTATGGCTTTGAAGAAGTTCATAAGGATGGGTTTGATTTTGATGTTGACATAGAGCATATTCATGGATAGGGTTATCCAAGGAAGAAGGTTCAATAAGGCTATAAAATGTCATGGTATTTACTAATGTGAATGAGTTTAGGGAAGCATTAAGGGATTTTGCAATTCAAGAAGGACTTGAACTTGTTCTGGTGAAGAATAATAAAGCAAAAGTGATTGCATATGTGCCAATGATAGGTGTCTATAGCAGATTCATGCTGGTATAACCAGTGGCGGACCATCATTATGATTGAGGGGGCCATTGGCCCCCCTAAATTTTTTCGTAAAATTAAGGATTTTTTTAATGGAATTATCCTAAATAATTTGAAAACTTTTATAAGAACCTTATCATTTTAGCCCCTTATACTCAATAATATACATATGTATTTAAGAAAATTTAAAATAAACATAACTATCATTTAAATAAAAGAATAATGCTAGAGATACAAACTATTTTACAAAAAATATTACAAATTGCTAATGTGATAAGTGATTCTTGGTAAATGAAAAAGTGATATTTATGGCTGGCCTAGATGAAACCAATAAGAAGTTAGCCATAACAAAATTTTGTAAAAATATTGTAAAATAGAATACAATTCATAAATATATATATATATATATATATATGTCAAAAAATTACAATAATTAAACATTCAGCATCTTTAAAATGAACACATAGGTATTTTAACAATTACTTCTACAATCCCAACACATCTAGGGCTTACTTGTACCACATCAATAGAAAAATTGAAAGGTCAGTAGTTTTGTTGATTCGCCGCACCAAGTCCCCACACAATTGCAGAAAATTTTGCTCACAGTGCTCTCACATGTGACTCTCTCTCTGTTGACATTTGCCTTCTTTTTTTTTTCCTTTTCAGTTCTTTCCTTTTCCCGCTGCTGTTGCAGTTTTGTGTTTACAATATATAAGTAAAAGTTCTGTGTGATTAGACTAGACAAGAAAAAGTGAAAGACAAGCTTGAAGCTTCCGTAGGCTCCTCATCCTTGTTTAGTGCTCCTTTGTTACTTTACTTGCGTTTGCTTTCTTTTGATTTCTTTACTTTACTTTTCATTTACTTTTTTTTTCCTTATAATATATTATTTGTTATTATAACATATATATATATATATATTTTTTTTTTTTTAAGAATACTGAATATTTTAACACACATACACACGGGGAAAGAGAAGAAGGTCTTAAAGAAACTGACAGTTGTGTATATCTAAAAGGGCTTTAATCAATATATTATATATCGCATGACATTACAATTTATAAATGTATTTGATTAGTTTGATTAAAATATACAGTATATACTACTATATTAACATGTATTTAGAACTTCAAAAGAAAATTAACATGTATTTAGTTGTTGTTTATAGCACACATTGAGTTATGAAGTATTGTATATTACTATTTTAGATTTCATATGCACAAATTTTTTTATATATGACCCCCCACCAAAGATAAATTCTTGACTCTGTCATTGGCTATAACACCCTATGGGATCACATTTAGGATCAAAACCTACTATTCACAACACACATGTATTAGGTCCTCCAAAAATTCAAATGCAACCTCCACTTAGATTGCTACGAAATTAAGAAGCAAACTTTATGCTAACCCTGACTTAAGCTATTCTAGTATGCAACAAGATCTGCTTGACAAAGGTTTGAAGCTCAAGTAAGCTAAAGGAGGTTATATTGAGCAAAGGGAAAGGCTAGAGAAAATGATTATGGAAACCATGCAGGGTCTTATAAGAAAATAATAGCATATGCTAATGTGGTCTTAGAAACCAACCTTGGCAGTATAGCAAAGATTTAGTATGAGAGACCCGACATTGCAATGAATTAATCCTACCACGAAGAGGTTATTTTTATGCTTTGATGCTATGAAGAAATGTTTTATCAATGGTTGTAGGTCGTTCTTAGGAATTGATGGTTGCGACCTTAAGGGGCCATTTGGGGGTGTTCTACTTGTTGCTATTTCTCTTGATAGTGACAATGGCTTATTTCCAGTTGTAGTCGCCATTATAGAGGTTGAATGCAAGGGTAATTGGCTATTTTTCTTGCACCATTTAGATCTTGCATTGGTTAGCATGATTGATAAGCCGCGCTTTGTATTATGTCTAATTAGCAAAAGGTATGTAGATTGATTCTTTTAATACTTTAATGTGTCAATTTTTTATATCCCTGAGTTTTTTTTTTTTTTTCCCTATTTGAGGATGTCAAATGCATCTAATATGCTAGGAGTATAAAGTGACTAGAACATTGATAATTTTGATTTTATTTGATATAGTCTTTGATGTTTCAAAAAATCAGCAGTTGAGCTCTTCATCGTAGTGGATGGACGAAGTTGTGATTGGGGTCATCTTTGTTGGAGGAAAACCTGCAAAAATGAACTGGGTGGAAGAGTAACACGTCAGTGTGGCGTTAGCCAAACCACCTCCAAAACTTAAGTTAGTAAGGGAGAAAGATTTTAGAAAGAATTGACTAGAGAGTGATTTTCGTAGAGTATTTTGTGTGTACCTTTAACTTCTATTGCCTTCTCTTTTTATAGTTGTGTGCCTTATTAATGGGTAATGAATTGTTGTATTTATGCTTAACGGCTAGTACGTTACAAAATCTTTGTTTGAAGTTCACAGCTCACTGTGTGACCGTTGCTTTGTCTGTTACACTTTGTCATCAATAAGTGTAATAAATGCACAACACCTTCTCTTAGTTAATGACGATCATAAATTTATGACTCATCAGTGCTAGCACTTGCTACATGGTAATCTAGTTAGATATTATTTTGTAAAGTTGTTTTATTTTTTAAGAGTTAGTATTATTAGAGAGAGCGAGAGAGAGAGAGAGAGAGAGAGAGAGAGAGATATTGTATGTTTGTGCTATGAACATATTCTATTTTTAAGAATTGTATTTTTTGAAAGGTAAGTTGTTAATCATTTCTTTGTCATTATGGTTTCTTAGGGTTTAATTGATGCAGTGGCTCAAGTCTTCCTTGGAGCCATAGGCTATGTTGTAGGCACATGTACAGTAATTAAATTTCTAGGCTTCATGCTTAAGATAGATTTTTGGGCTACCGCAAAAGCGTATAATGAATTTTTGTTTAACAAGGCTATGCAACGTATAAGAGTGAACAATGAGGTAGCCTATGTTTGGTTGTTGAGTAAGCCCAAGGAAATGTGGGCTAGACATGCATATGATCCAAGAATTAAGATTGACCATGTAACTAATAACATGATAGAATCATTTAATCAATGAATTGGGGGCCTTAGAGCTAAACCAACTCTTACCATGTTAGATGGAATCCATATCAAGATCATAGGAAGACTAAATAAAGGTTAGAGAAGGACAATACATCAAATTCTTTGGTTTCTCCTAAGATAAAGAAAACACTGGACTTGATCCAACAAGATTCAAGGTTCTGCAAGGTAATAATAGCTGGTGATGATGAGTACCAGATTGTTGATGGTTTTACTACATTTGTAGTGAATTTGATTATAAAGACGTGCTTGTAGTTATTGGAAGACAAGCAACTACAAAAGCTTATAATGAATTTTTGTTTAACAAGGCTATGCAGCATATAAGAGTGAAAAATGATAAGTGGTTTAGTGGGTTTAAAAAAAAAAATTTATTTTGTATATAAAATTAAAAGAACAAAAAACAAAAAGACAATTCCAAGTTTTTACACTAATTTTAACTTATTGTTAATTTTTTTGTTAAAAAAAGGAAGTGGTGTCTATGGGTTGGTGCAAGTTGAGTTTGTGTTCAACTCACATCGAAATTGGCGACATTGAGTGGAAGGCTAGAAGACTTGCCCTTGACCACAAACAACCATGGATCAAGTTGAATCAATCTTAGTTGGACAACGGTCGGGCTTGGTTGAAGCCAATGGAGAAGTTGTTAGAGGTTTTTCTCAATCTTTGGGTGGTGATCTATATATTTTTCATCGAATCTAAGTGAAAACCACTAGATCTTGGACAAATTTTTGCAAAAAACACCATATTATGCCCAGATTTGAGCGAAAACCTTCATCTTGTCATCAAATCTAAGTGAACATGACTAGACCTTCACCAAATTTGACTAAATACTAACAGATCTTCATCGGATTTGACCACAAAAACCATATCGACGTTAGATCTAAACAGATCTAGGTAGATTTGGCCTTATTTCAATGATTTGGTCAGTCGGTTTAGGTAGATCGGGTTTTAGAGAAGAAGACCTGCCACTTGACTTGCTAGAGTTGATTCTTGAAGCCTGAGACATGCCACTGACTGGTCTTGCTCGGATTGAGTTAGTTTTGGTTCGGGTAGCTCCAGGTTGGATGGTTTTGTCGAGTCTCGATTGGGTTTGGACAGACATTATTCCCTTTTATGCCTATTAGACAACTCAAAATTCCCATAAGCTAATAGTGTGATAGATGAAACTTGAGGGATTAGGATTCAACGCAATTCATTATTCAGCCATCTTTTCTTACAAAATTTTTTCACTTTTCACCTTTTTAACTTTCACTTTTTACTTCCCTTAACTTTTTTCTTAACTTTTTGAAACAATGGTTAAGATTGAAAGTCGTTTTTTGCAACTAGCATTCTCAACTATTCATAAGAATTGCATCGGGTGCAATACATGTGCAATACCCTAGGTATTGCACCTGATCTCAATCCAAACTTGAGACCTTCAAACTTATGGCATATTCCTTAGATCCATTGATAATTAAACCCACAAGTAAGTGTCCCCGAAGAAACTTATGTCATTTATTTTATTTTATTTGTTAAATATTACACTTCTTGATTAATTAATTTTTTAATAAACTTTTCCAAAGTTCGTTTTTTAAAAAAAAAAAAAATCAAAATCAAATAAAGGTTGAAATATATTCTTTATCCCTAAAATTTATCCTCGGTTTAATTTAATCGTGATGCTTTTAAAATTATCAATTTCATTTATTCTAAATTCATTATAAAGCTAGTAAATTTTTTAACATGACACAATTGAGACAACACAAAATTAAATTTTTTTTAATAAAAAAAGGATTAATATAAAATTTTAATTAGAAGTACAAAAATCAATTAAACCAAATATTAGGAGGAAAATTATAAAAGAAAAAAAATGTAATTTTTTTTATAAGGAAAAAGAAAGTATTTTGGTTTGTTGGGTTTTTTATTTATTTATTTTTATTTTATTTTAATTTTTTTAAACACAACGTAAACTTTCCTTTGTACCTATACGTTCCAATTTGACTAATTCCCCAAAATTTGAAATCCCTTTCCGCGCTAAACGCCACTCTATCCTCACCGTTCATCCCAAACCCCTCTCTCTCTCTCTCTCACAGTGAATCTCCATGGCCATTCTCTGAAGAACGAAGAACGAAGAAGAAGAAGAAGAAGAAGAATGTCGACGATAGAGAAGCTATTGGCCCAGATCTTCGATCGGAAACGGTCGATCATCGACCAAGCCAAGCACCAAACCCTTCTCTTCGACCAAAACCTCGCTTCCAAACTCCTTATTGACGGAATCGCCCCGCCTCCATGGCTGGTGCCCCCTCCGCCCCACGCTCACTCCTCCGATCCAAATCGTAATTTCGCACCTCTCTCTAATCGTAATTTGTTCTTTTAGGTTTTGTTTGGATACCGTTGCTTTCGAAGTGCCTAATTTGTAAATCGAATGGTGAATAAGCGCTTTTGATTTCGTTGTTTTGGAAAATTTTCGAGGTTTCTGGTTCGATTTCTTAGTGTGTATGTGTTTTAGGTTTTGGATTAGCGTTTTTGGAAGCAAAATTTGCCTTGACTTTTTGCTTCTAATACTAGCAAGCAAATCGAGAAATGAAATTGTGAAAAATCTGCTTCGATTTGTGTACTTTGTTTTGCTTTAGAATTCAGTAAGGAATTGTTTGGTCAGCCTTTCTTGAAGTACTTTTCTAACGCTTTGTGAGCAAAATTTATTGGAAGTTTCATATTTAAGAATTTTCTCATTAACCAAACAGAGTATAAAAAGCTATAGTGTGACTATTGAATAACACTAATTCTTGTACTTCACAATTCTTATAATTTGTGTTTACATAATAACTTCTTGTATAGTATAATAAACCTTTTGATTTAGGGCAACCAGTTATAAAATTTCACAATCTCTTCTAAATAATTAATTTATTTCATAGCTCAAACTGGATTTACATGAAATCATGTTTATATGGTAGCTTTTCGAGTATGATAAGAACTAATGTCCATGGCTTCATAATCATTGTTGTTGTCACTGCAGAGTTCAATAAAGAGGAGCTCATTTCAGGATTGTTGTTCCCACGCCCACAACCTGTTATCCCTTATTCTAGTAGCCGTTACTCTCAGTACAACAAGCCGGTTGTCGCAGGTGATAATTGTGTGTCACAAAATGGTTTGTTGAAAGAAGTGTGTGTTTTGGACAAAGGCCTTCATGCCGGAGATGGGCCATCATTTTTGCCAGAGTGTCATGCTGGATGTGCACCGAGTGCTGATTCTGAGCTGGGTCCGAGTGCTATATCTCCTCAAGATCCGAGAGAGAGGAGAATATCAGACACTTACCAAAATCCAGCTTTATCATTGGCGAGGGTTCAAAGGTCCAAGTCAAGACAAAGGGCTCTGGAGCTTCGCAGTAGTGCAAAAGCAGCCAAAAGCTGTTCAAGGGATGAGAATATTGTTGCTACTTTTGGTGGTGGGATTTCGGGGTCTGCAATTGCTTCCCTCCAGTCTGACCCTGTTGATGAGTTGGTGTTTGTCAATCCTGTAGAAACCAACAATGTTAGTTGTGTAGTGGAAGAAGTAAAAATAGGTGATTGTCGGAGCAAGGAAGATGGTAGCAATATTTGCTCTGGTAGAATGACAAGATCTAGAAGCTCTAGCCAGCAAGTCAGTTCTTTCAACAAGGGTAACTCTTCTTATATTGGTAGGGAAGATGCTAGTGTACTTGCAAGTTCTATTATCAAATCAAAAGAGAATGAACCATCAGGTTTAGCTGAACCATCTTGTATTACTGATGGAAATAGTAGGGGGAGGAAATCAAAAATAGGAGATAACTGGAGTGAGGACATTCGAAGCAATGTTTACCATGGAAGAATAACAAGATCTAGAGGTTCTAGTCAACAGCCCAACCGCATGAATAAATTGATGAAGCTGGATAGCTCTTATGACAAGGATAAGGTAGATGGTGTTGGACATTCCAACCATGTTGATCAGTCCAAGGAATTGGTCAAATTCTCTGTTATCACTGATGAGAGTTGTGGAGCGAAACAAGAAGTGGACTGTGATAGCAACGCTAATTTTGGTAGAATACTAAAATCTAGAAGTTCTTCCCAGCCATCCAACAATGTTAACCGTATCACACAGGCACAGTCCATTAGCAAATCCATAAAACCGCCTCAATCTCCACGTTGGGTTGGAGGAGATGCTGCTTTTCAAAGTGAAGAGGGCCCTCAGATGTATGATGGAAGGTCCTTGCCAAGTCAAAAGGATCAAGAGTTTCACAGAGCAGATGCAAGCGAACAATCAAGGAAGGGGAATTCTGAAGCCGAGTTTATTTCCAGGAAATCACTTGCTACTAATAACATCAAATTAAGTTCAAAGGCTGTGTGCTCCAATGTGTCTGATCAAAGAGTTACCTGTTCCAGATTTGCTGCTTCCAGTGAGTCTAATAAAGTTCAGGGTGCTCAAATTTCCAATGGAGGGTCATTGCCAATTCAAGACAAAGAGTCATGTAAAGTTAATGCAGCATATTATTCAGATGAGGAAAATATTGCTGATGGTAAAAATATAAGGGGAGAAACTACTACCATTGAGAAAATATCAAAACCTGTCAACTCCTCCCATGCTTTAGGTTGTAAAGTTACACGCTCCACATCTAATGCTTCTAGCAAGCCTCCACTTGCACAATCTCTAAACAGGTCCGAGAAAATTGACCTTAAGGAAGTGTCAGGCACTCAAATAGAAGTCCTGCCTTGCACTCGCACCAGTGATACTGTTGGCCCGGAGAGATGCGCTTCAACTGCTGCAGGATTTGAGATTGATCCTGATGAGCTTGTTGCTGCCTGTTCGGGTTTTCCTGGGGCTAACTTGGACGTTGCTAGCCTTCGGATTGGGGTGGAGGTTTTAGCCATGAGGCCACCCTCTGATTATAATGTGCTTATGAGGCCCAAGCAACTTAATTTTGATGATGTCGAAGAGTCCAGTTTGAATGTAGTTTCAAGTCCTGCATCCAAGACGGAAATACAGGGCAGGTCATCAGAAAGAAGTCCTCTTACCTTGCCTGATCCTGCAGATATAATGGACAAAGTGGCCTCTGTGAGTTACCAAGCAAATTGCAACTTATCTCAAGAGAAAACTTTGCTGGAGGAGCAGGAAGATCTTAGAAAAGAATTGGAACCGAGTTTTTCATCTGAAGTCCATGTGGAGAAGACAGATGAAGCCATCAGAAGCTCAGATGGAAATGCTGTGTCAGCAGTAAAAGAGACATATCAGGTTCCTAAGGATGCAACTACACACACTTTGCTAGAAAGTGACAAAATTATCAAAGAGGAGGAATCTTCTTTGATAGATCATTTATCTCTATTGCAATTTTCCTGTGAAGATTTGCTTGAACTTCCAAAACAAGTGGGGTATAACCTGTTGCATGATAGTGTTGATACAAGGATGGATGTTTCAGTTGAGAATGTTGTCATGGAGCGTGATGGTGGAGAATCTACCAAATTGGTGTTTGAAGACGGTAAACCTGATAGTGATCTCTGTGGTGATCTCAAGCAATTAACAGGTGCTAATTTTGGAATAGTTAGGGAATCTGGTCCTTTTAAAGATTCAGACGTAACTTTAAGAGATTCTACATTTGAGCTTCCTTGTGCTGTTTTGGTGGAAGAAACAGAAGGTACTTTGGTGGAGCAGACTACAAATTCAGGCATTTCACAGTGTCAAAATGAAGACTCCTTGGGGAGATGTATCAGTGAAGACAAACATGTTTATAGTTCAAAATCAACTGAAGAGCAAATTTTGAATAATGGCATGCCAAGTGTAAGTTTTAGCTTGGGCTTGCATGATTCGCAGCCTCAGCATAAGCGGAGAAAGATTGATTTTCAACTAACTGAAGTCCTTTCAGCTTCACCAAGCCTGAGGGAAGAGGGACTTAAATTGATTGACAGGGATTCTGTTAGTGAAAACCTGGATGGTGCAGAAGATATTCTGAAGGCTGTCTTTGAATCTCAACACTTGTCATTATCTTATGAGGAGGACGCTGCACAATCAGATGCCAGTAAGAGCCCAGTTGAAGAATTGCAACAAAATGGGGAAGGCCACATCATAGAAGGGTCTGAAGCTTCAACTAGGCTGCAAGTTGAAGAGGTACTTGTTTTTCTGTCATACATTCCAAAACTTTTTAGGTTGATTTATGTCACGTCAACAATCCCAGGAAAAGTATACTGGGTTAGGACATTCTTTGATTTGTTGTTTGATAGTCATTTCAATTTAAAAAATAATACTAGGTTAGGTTGGTCACTTACCATCCATCCCAAAAAACTTCAGGCAAAAGTGATTTAAGTAATGACAGTTGCCTTCGGTATTAGCAATCACTTCAATATCATAATCTTTAAGTTAGAACACTCATTACTTAAATTTTACAGTTGGTCCTTTTTCTTTTTCACTGACACTTTTTGTGATATTATGTTAGATATTTACATTCTCCCAGAACGATTTTTGACACTTTATATAATTATCACATCTGCAAATAAGCACACCAAGTTTACCCATAACCTTGACAAGGTTGGTCAATGATATCCAAGTTTGCCGTGGTGACCAAAAAGAGCATGTGTAGATAAAGTGAGGAAACACATGGCTTTAGCTGAATGGCTAAAAGGACTCACGTATCAGCCTCAAGTAGTTGGGATTTTGAAATATGTCTATCAGAAGAGATGGTTTGGCCTGGTAGACTTCATTTTAATCACCAATCCTTGTTCATTTCTAGTATGGTCCAATTATGCATGGATGGAGTTTGGGTATATGGCCTTATGCATGTGTAACTGAATACACTAACAAAGAATTGTTAAAATGTAATATAATCATGCAATCACTTATGATAACTTATACACTTGTCTGTTGTGTATTGCGCTCTTACCTCATATAACTTTGATTACCATTTTGTCATTTTATTGTAAGTTCTTGCAGGTTCAAAACATTTTCTTAACTCCACAGGTTGCATTTTTTGCTTTTCTTAAGGCTTTTCTGATATCTGATCTTTCGAAATATTGTCTGACAGGTTGAACATAGCTTGGAGGGTGGGGATGGAAACACGCCTTTCACTTTTATGGATGATGGGTTACGAGTTTCCTATATCTCAAGTTTGATTAACCAGGTTGCTGGTGATTCTCAAAGTTGTTTAGCAGAGGAAGCAGGAGTGGCTGATCCAAATAGCGAACTCTTGGATGAAAGAATGCAATGCTTTGTAGAAGAGAACCCAGTTCCTTTGCATCTTGAAGATAAATTACAGCTGGGAATTACAGAGTATTTTACTAACAGTGAAAGAACCATGCAGGAAAAGAGAAATAATTTGGAAGGGATTGAAAATTTTTCATATTGCTCGGTTAATTCTCCACATAGCCAGTCCTTGGATTTGACTGGGGCTGATGAGATTATGCCTGATTTTGAGAGTTTCATTATGCAAACAGATGACAAACAGCCATGCATTGCTGAGGAGGGAATTAACTTTGACCTTCCAAATACTGCAATAGAACGTGCTAGTGTTTTGGAGCAGCTATGCAGATCTGCTAGCATGAATACCCCATTATCCTGTTCTTCAACTTCACATCAATTGCACAGAATACCGAGTCTTTACCAGTCTGTTCCTAATGGGCTTCTAGAGGGCATTAACATGAAAAGCACCCTCTCTATGAATAGTACTGGCAAGCAGCTCCATAATGGTTGCTTGAGTGAAGAAGTTGGGTTTGCTTTTCATGGAAGGTCCTATTCTGATTGCCTACCAACTTCTAGTGGTCAATCCACTTGGAATATAAGAAATCCCTATTCATCTCCAGTTGGGAAATTCTGGGATAGAATCACATCAAACACTGGCAGTTCAGAGAAGCAAGTGAGCTCAAATCCGGAGCTTCCCTGCATTGATGAAGAAAATGAGAATGCAGATGAGGTAGCCGAGACATTACCGGAAGGCATTTTTTCAGAAGTGACTACTAGCTCAGTCAAAAGAGTACCACTTGCTGACATTACAGAAAATCCTAATCCTCCTGCATCAGTTTCTGAAGTGGAGATACATGCTGATAGATACAGTCTAGATTCTGTAAACACGGAATTCAGCTTCACTGGGACTCATACTGGGGTCAAACAGAAGCATGGAAACCAAAACAGCTCTAGGAGAAGATATGACAGGAAGGTGAAAGAGAAACAGAGTGTGTCAATTGGAGCAAATGGTGTTAAGAGGGCCAAGGAATCATTCCATAGTAGGTTCAGTAAGACAAAATTATCTGGAAAAACCAGTATGAGAAATGGGGCCCCTAGTGGGAGGGAGGCAAAGACTAACAATATAATCTCCAATATCACTTCCTTTATTCCACTTGTTCAACAAAAGCAAGCAGCTGCAGTTGTCACAGGTAATTTTTTCTCTTCCTTTTTTTGTTGTTGTTGAAGAATCACCGTTTTTCTTTGACATGTGGTTACTGAAAAAAGTTAAGATCTCCCCATTTTGGTATCTGGCTTCGCATGTATACAGATGCTTCAAGATAATGTATACAAGATCCCAACTTGATTTTTCATGGATCATTTGCTGTTCCATTGACCATGCAACTTGGCATTGCAACCTTAACCATGACCATAAGAAAGTCTCAGTTTTCTTGTCAAAGTGCTTTGTTGAACTAAATTTTGTGGTCAATTTGTTAGCTTGTTCCTTTTTTAAAAAAATTTTTAAATTAGTCTATGCCATTTAAGTCAGATATTTTGGTATCCAGCTCTTGATCCTCTGGAACTGAAATGCTGTTGCTACGCTTGCTTCTCATTCTCTCAGCTTATGTCCTATAATGTTTCATAAAAGTCTGAAATCAGACTATAAAGAGTTCTTTGCCAACAAGCTGTAGGATCAGTAGTGCCATATGCCTTAAAGTTTCCAAGTAAATTATGTACCCTCAAGATAAATTGTAATAGAGAAGTGGATTCTGGTATGAATAGTTGGAAAAGTGAATAGGGTTTATGTTAGAAATCATCTCTGAAATCGAGGAGTAATTTGCAATAGATACAATGAGCCATGGATGAAATGTTTTGCACATGTTTTGAAAATGCCTGACATATACGCTAAGTTTTACTTGAAGAAATGGAATCTGTGTTTTATATAATTATTAAAAAAAAAAAAAAAGAATTACAAGCTCAAGTTGATTGTGCCATAACCTGATGTGATTACCTAAATAGACATGATTATAGTAATAAAAATGGAATGCTAGAAAGATTTATGTTGTTGACCCCAAGGAGTTCAATAAGGACTTGGGGATAATAGGAAAGTATGATGTAGCTACAATTAACCTTTGTTATATCTCATATGCTTAGTAATGGTTTCCTCTAAAAGTGAAGCTACTTGTTAATCATGTCTGTAATTCTGTGGTATTTAAGAATCTGGTTGGAATAAGCTTCTTTTAGTTGTTGAATTGGATGCCAGTGTATGTTTTCTGAAAGTTCCTTATTTTATTTTAAATGATTATATAGTATTTTTGAAAGTTCTTGTGCTTCCTCATAGGGAAGAGAGACATCAAAGTGAAGGCCCTGGGGGCTGCTGAGGCTGCAAAACGTCTTGCAGAGAAGAAGGATAATGAACGAAAAATGAAGAAGGAAGCTTTGAAACTTGAGCGAGCTAGACTCGAGCAGGAAAATTTGAGGCAGTTGGAGTTGCAGAAGAGAAAGAAAGAAGAGGAAAAGAAGAAAAAAGAGGCTGATATGGCAGCAAGGAAAAGGCAGAGGGAAGAAGATGAAAGGAAAGAGAAGGAGAGAAAGAGAAAACGTGTTGAGGAATCACGTAGGCAGCAGCGCGAACATGAGGAGAAGTTACATGGCGAGAAAGATGAGAGAGAATTGAAATCCCAAGCCACAGTAAGATGCCTTTTGCTCTATATATTTTAGGATTGCTTTGTGCTTGCTGTTTTAGGAATTAACATATTTTATTTGTCTGTCTGCTATAGGATACAAGAACAAATGAGAGGAAGGAATCTAACGATGAAGCAGATAAGCATAGAAACATTGAAAAAGTTAGGGAGGACAACATCAGGAAGGTGTCAGAAACTGAACTTAGGACAACCAGCATTCCAACAAGTGACATCATTAAAGCAAGCATTCTACATGAAGATTCTAAGGCATTGAGTGGTTCTGGTAACAATGTAAAGGTAAAGTTCATTTTTGTCATGATTTTTCACTAAAGAGTTCTCCTTCATGGTTTCACCTTTATGTATTATAGAGTTTAATGATAGAGAACTTAAAATCTGAGGTTCATCACAGACAGCAAGCAAACCTGTTCCCCCTTCCCCCACCAAAGAAAAAAAAAGGCTAGAGTTTCTCTTAATGGTGAGTGGTTTTGCACTCATACTCCATGCTGTGCATCTTTCTTGGATTCATCTTCAGAAGTCATGTGATATCTCAAATTAAGTTCTAGGTGGTATGACAACCTGGACTGTAGTTGTGCTAGGATGTAGCAGATTGATCAGATGAAAGGTTGGCTTGAACACAATTCCTTTGTTGTTATTGTTTGCATGGACCTTTTAATACCGGTCAAGGCCTTAATGTTTCCATTCTACTCTTCCTATTGCAAGGATTTATTTTTGTTAAATTTATAATAGCTTAATATAATTCTTAATCTGAAATTGTAGAAAGTTATATTACTTGAACAATTATAAAATATTCTGTATATATTTGATTTGCATATACTGCCTCATGCTGAGACATCCTATATTGTTTAAGGTAACAAGCAATTTAGACAAAGCAATAGAAAAAGACAACTCGTTTGCCAACACAAATCAAGAACAATACGATATATCTCCATACAAAGTTTCAGATGATGAAGAAGATGACGATGATGATGATGATGTACCAAACAGCAAAATTATTCCTTCATGGGCCAGGTTTGTCACTCAGTTTTATCCTCATAAATGAAAAATAGCTGTCAAAAGTCAAAACACATGAATAACTTCACACGCATACATAGCTAAGCAACCATGTAATGACTTATTTCATAGCCATTTCTTCTTTTAGAATAAGTGCGCCTGATGATATGATTGTAACCATTTCTTTGTTGATTTGTATCCTGGTGAAAAGACATAGAATCCTGTCTCTGCTTGGACTATGAATGCTCACAAGTCTCTGTTTTGTTTCTGCAGTAGACATTGTGTGGCTAAAGTTGTTTTTTCCCAGCAAAGAATAGATCCTGAATCCATTTTTCCCCTAGAAAGCTTTTGCAATATAGATGAAGGTAAAATATTGTTATTATTATTTTTTAAAAGCTATAAATGAAAATGGACTAAAAAAATAAATTATGCTTTTGCAGTTCTTTTAGCTCGGAAGCCTCAGAAAAAGTAGCACGCTGGAGAATGAAAATGCACTGTATAAATTTGCACTTCTTCAGTCATCTAGTATCAGAGATTCTGTTTAGGTATGTTTCCTTTAGAATGTGAGGAGCATCATGTCTTCCTTTTTACTTTTTTAGCTTGCTTTGTGTGTTATTGTGCCCATTCACATTAAACAAAAGACTCAAAATTAAAGAACAAGATTTTTACCTCCCTCATTGGTTTTCAAAATTTGGAACCAGGAAGTCATTGTTTGTGTTTTATATGGCAGGCTTCCAAGGAACATAACTGTGAAAAGTTTAGGATTTGGTGATTCCTTTCCAACATGATTGTACCCGAAGATTGCAGAATTTATGATGTATATACTTCTTTTGTGTCATATTGGATATTTCACAATATGACCTTAATTTCTAAGTTCCATTTTCAATGGGAAGGGCTATTGCGAAGCTGTTGGTCAGCTTATTGGTTTATCAAGCCAAACTTTCCATGGTTGTCATAGAAGATAAACCAATTCTGACACGAATCCTCCTACTTCCCCCCATCTCCTTGCTCGTTGCTAATTCCTAGTTCTAATTTTAAAGCCCCCAAGCGTTCAATGAATTCCAGTAAAAACAAGTTTCTGACCTCTAGATGTACTGTCTGTTGCTTCCACAGTGGCTCATTACCAAAGCAGGAAGACAGTAGTCCAGATAAAATTGTAAGAGTTTCTGTGTATCTTTTTGTAGTCTTATTTAATGGAAATAAATTGTTTTTACGCTTTAGCAGAAATTCAAGGAGCCTCAAGTTGTTTCAATACATATCTAAACTGAGGATTTGACGTGCAGGAGTTCTAGAAAGATGAGATTGTAAATTGATTGTTTAAAAAGTTGCACATCTGTCCAATCTGTTTCCTTTTGAAAACTAGTCAAATAAAATAAGTTGATTTCTAGGAAACACTTTTGAGGTTTGAAAGGAAAATTTTGATATAGGCCTTGAATAATTGAAGCAAAATTTCCTTGGATTATGTATAGGTATACTGTAAGAAACATCAATGGCTTTGGACCATCTACCAACTGTTATTAAAGACGTTAAAGAGGCCAATTTCTTATTCCTCTCATCACACCACACCAGTCCACTACAAAAATCCATAATTGTAACGGCTATATGACGTGCGATTCTATTATTTTTCACCTTTTGAAATAATGGATTTAGATTTGGGACCCATAATCACATGGCCTCCCATTGTCATTATTGAATTCTACAAACTAGCAGTGACCCAATTTCCGAAGCTCAATGCCAGATAGAGAATCTTTTTATGTTGCCGTTTAAATTCCAAATTCATTAAGAATCATTTTAGGGACTGAATTCACCGACAATAATAGTGAAAGAATTTTTGTGAAAAGCTTTTAAAAATTGTGAAATTCAGTGCCATTAAAGTCCCCCACTCTTCAAAGGAACAGTGCTGACTAAAATAATTTAGCGTATATGCTATTTCTATTACCATTGGCAGCCTCATCAATTTAGTAGTGGGCTAATCAGAACGTGGATTAGCAACATGCTTATCATGAAAAAAAAAAACTAAATTAATACACTTTTTTTTTTTGATAGAGATAAAATACTAAATTAATACACACATCTGAAAGAGAACGGTTAGTTTATAGTACTACCTCACTAAGTCTCTTTTACTCATTATATGAGCCACACCTTATCCTATATAATTCAATGTGCCCCAATTTTTGACCGAGTCCAACTAGCCCACAATGTACCCACCCTGAAACTGTGTCGTTTCCTTTATATTCCATACCCACTACTACCCTATAGTTTTTAATGACCGTTACAAACCCTATATTCTTTTTCCCTTTCAAACCGACCAACGCGCCTATTTCCCCCACCGTTTAAACCCCATTTTCGCACCCACCTCATCTCTCTCTCTCTCTCTCTCTCTCTCTCTCACACACACACACACACACACACAAAATCTAACCTTTTTGCTCTCTCTCTCTCTCTCTCTCTCTCTCTCTCTCTTGCCAAGTCGTAAACATTTCTCTCTCTCTTTTGGAAAGTCAATCTTTTTGGCTCACACATGGACACTCACTCTCACAGTTTTGCAAAGTCATAACCTTCTTGCCTCTCTCTCTCTACAAGAACCTCCCAAGTTCTTGAAATCTCATATCCTTTTACATTCAATTTTGTTGAATGTTGTGATGCTATTCAACAATTCCACACCCATGTCTCCAAGAAGGCTTCTTGTTTTCTTGGCATCACTATTCCTCACTCTCACCACCTTTGCCTCAGCCAACAACGTGAATCTTGAATTCCCCACCTTCACACTCCGAAACCTCACTCTCCTGGCGACTCCTACCTCCGAGGAGACGGCGTAGTTGGCCTCACCCGGCAGCTTGGCGTCCCGTCTTCGAGCTCCGGCACTGCAATCTACAACAAACCCGTCACTTTCTTCGACCCCGAATCAAATACCACCGCTTCTTTCTCCACAAGATTCTCCTTCTCCATCACCAATGTCAATCCGAGCTCATTTGGAGATGGATTAGCATCTTTCTCTCGCCGGATAACGAGACTCTCGGCAGCCCTGGAGGATATTTGGGTCTTGTAAATAGATCCCAATTCACCAAAAACAAGTTCGTGGCCATCGAATTTGACACACGCCTCGACTCGCTCTTTGGTGACCCGAACGATAACCATGTCGGCTTGGATATCGAAAGCCTTAAATCCATTGACACTGCCGATCCAATCTTGCAAGACATTGATCTCAAGAGTGGGATTTCAATAACAGCTTGGATTGATTACAAGAATGATAAGCAAGAGCTCAATGTTTCTTTGAGTTATTCGAAAACTAAGCCCGAAAACCCAATCTTGAGTGTCAATTTCGACCTCTCTGATCATCTAAAAGAGGTTATGTATCTGGGTTTTTCAGCTTCAACCGAGGGCAGCACTGAGCTCCATTTGATAGAAAATTGGAGCTTTTCGACTTTCGGGTTTGTTCCGGCAAGGCCAAGATCAAGGCCTCACAATGTGTCTGAAAACACGGTGACAGTGATGCCGGAAATTCCCGTATCGAATTCTAGCAATAAGCATCACAATAAGATTGGTTTCGGCCTTGGGATTGCTGGTCCGGCCTTTTTCTGCGTGGTTCTTGCAGTTTTTGGGTACGTTACTGTTAGAAAATGGAGAGGCATTAGGACGCAGATGAGCTTCAAAGCAGAGTTGCTTGCAGGGCCAAGAGAATTTAATTACAAGGAGTTAAACTCAGCAACAAAAGGGTTTCATTCGAGCCGGATTCTCGGCCATGGGGCGTTTGGGACAGTTTATAAGGCCCTTTTCACGTCATCAGCCACGGGGGAACAGTTGCAGCAGTAAAAAGATCGAAGCATTCCCATGAAGGTAAGACTGAATTCTTAGCCGAATTGTCTATTATAGCTGGTTTAAGACACAAGAATTTGGTTCAGCTCCAAGGTTGGTGTGTTGCCAAGGGTGAGTTACTACTTGTTTATGACTTTATGCCTAATGGGAGTCTCGATAAGGTGTTGTATCAAGAATCTGGGCAGGGTACATCGTTACATTGGCCTCATAGGCTTAACATTGCTGTTGGGTTAGCTTCAGTTTTGACATATTTGCATCAAGAATGTGAACAACAAGTCATTCATAGGGACATAAAGACTGGTAATGTATTGCTGGATGGGGGGTTTAATGCAAGGCTTGGTGATTTTGGGTTGGCAAAACTTATGGATCATGATAAGAGCCCTGTGTCAACACTTACGCTGGAACAATGGGATATCTTGCACCTGAGTATCTTCAGTATGGGAAAGCAACTGAGAAGACTGATGTTTTCAGCTATGGTGTGGTTATACTTGAAGTGGCTTGTGGGAGAAGGCCAATTGAGAGAGAACCAGATAGTATGAAGATGGTGAATTTGGTTGATTGGGTTTGGGGATTGCATTCTCGAGGAAAGGTCATTGAAGCAGCTGATGCAAGGTTGAATGGGGAGTTTAAGGAGGAAGAGATGAGGAAGCTGTTACTGGTAGGATTAAGCTGTGCAAACCCGATAGCGCAGCTAGGCCAACCATGAGGAGAGTGCTCCAAATCCTTAATAACGAGGCAGAGCCACTCTTTGTGCCAAAGATTAAGCCTACTTTCAGTTTCTCTTATGGTTTGCCTTTGAGTCTAGAAGACATCGTTTCAGATGGTGAAGAGTGTGAGAGCCCCGACTCAATGCGTGAGATTATAATTGACTGAAGAAAGAATTCATATTTTTTCTTATACAAAGCTTATTGATAGTTTGAATTCTTTTATTCTTTTAGCTATATTCTTGTGTAGTTATTTTGTAGTTTGGTAAATAGAGGCTGTAGTCTGTAGGAGTTAACTGGCCTGAGTTCAAAATACTTCTGTTGAACTATGTGGTCTCTGTTGTATCTGGGACAAAAGAAACTGCCTTAGTTGTTTCAATTGTGAACTTATTCTGCCCTAACTCATCTTTTTGGCTATTGAAATGAAGCTTTTCTTTAAAGTTGAATCTGATATTGTTTTCTTTTTTCTCTTGCAGTAAGCAACGAGTAATATTTGACATGTTCTGTAAAATTTGTATTAATATAAGCAAATGAATCTCAGAACAAATTTTGTGATTTTATAATGCGTCTGCAGGCAGATTGATCTTTGAATGCTGAACTGCCTTGCGATGGGGGAGTCTCTCTATTGAGCTTCATTCTAGAGCCTTAACTTTGTGTGTGTAGCTTTAGTGAAGTTCTTAGTATAATGATTAGAAGTAAATTAAGATGTATAATAAAAGTCAAGTTTTTCTTTTGCTCTTAAGTTTCAAGTTCCTTGCTTTATAGTGTGTATTAAGTGTACAAAAGTTTTATGCTTCAGAAAACTCTGGGCTTGAGATTGGCTTTAACAATGGAATAAGGATCTTCTGGATTTAATATTTCCCTTTGGCAAACCATTCCTTGTTTGGGGGTTTGAGTCCAAGATTGCAAGGGTAATAAGAAACTTATGAGTGTTCGAGTCACTGTTACAATATGTAATTGAATACAAAATGTGACCTTAATTTTGGAAATAGATGAAAGTTTTTTTTATGTCATTTTGTTAATGTTAAAAGTGGTTGATTGGATGGTATATTAAGCAAACCACTAAACTCATATTTGAACTCAAATTGCTGATATATCTTATTTTGCACCAGTACAGTAAAGAATGAAATATCGATACATAATACTAAACAAAGAGTTCTTATCCAATAACTCAATAACTCCAAATCAATCTTCTTCTCCAAGAGATTACAAAGTATTATTCTCATTTCCGTTTTGGAAGAAATCCCTTAGAAGACAAGGCAAAGCCACGGAAAGATCTGCAATCAGGTCTCCCAGCATTTGGGCTTAGTTTGTTAAAATTAAGTTGATGTACCTCCTGCTTGACTTGGGCCACTGTATGTGCCTTGGGCTGAAAAGCTTGGTCATGATACGTGTGATGCCTCTCTTGTCAACTGTGAACCTTCTCATCCAGCATTTATACACCGGGTTCCATTTCTTCTTGTTTGTACTCGGCTTGTACAGCAACCTGAGATTTTTGTTCACTAGCCCACTTGTGTGATATTAATGCAAAATGCAAAGAATGCTCTTTTTATGGTTGGAATAGTGCAACTGATCTTACTGCTTTATACAGTGCATTAATTTACCTGTACATCTCATTGTATGATCAAAAAATTTGGAACTCAAAGAATCAAAATCCCTCAAGAGGATGATACGTACCACAAACATATAAGAAGGCTCTTGTCAGTTGTCACATGATATAAGGAAAAATGATTTCTCTCCAAACTGACCATTATGTTTGCAATTACAAAAGAAGTCACAGTTCGGCCTTTCAACATTGGATTCAATGCTATTAAAGATTCAAAACCAATTATATTGAAAGAGCTAGTAGGCCTAAAGCATCATGAACAAATATTTGGAAGCATGTAAAGTCAGTTTGGAATAAATAAGTAAAATCTTTATGTAATGAAGCATGCACAAAAAGCACATAATAAATAACATAGAGGATGATGTGTACTAAAAACATATAAGATGGCTTTTGTCGCGTGATATAATGAAAAATGATTTCTCTCCAAATTGACCATTATGGTTGCAATTACAAAGACGTCGCAGTTCAGCCTTTCAACATTGGATTCAATGCTATTGAAGATTCAAAATCAATTATATTGAGAAAATCAATTATATTGAGAGAACTAGTAGGCCCAAAGCATCATAAACAAATATTTGGAAGCATGTAAAGTCAGTTTGGAAGAAATAAGTAAAATCTTTATGCAATGAAGCATGATAGACCAGGCATGCACAAAAAGCACATAATAAAAACATAGAGAATGTCAAAAGATACCATCTTTTAGGATTAGTATTACAGCTTAGTTGCTTGCGTTATGATTGAAAAGTTCTAATATGCTTTTAGGGTCAATTAAAGTCTATGAATAGGCCTTCTTTTTAATAAATAAAACATAGGTAACATTCTGTATATATTAGTGAATTTTAGATTACTAGGGGCTACCAAATCCCTAGAATTGTGGTCCAGTACTTCTTCCTATTATAATATCATATTTTACTTCATTATTGTCCTTATCTATAAGGAATAAAACCCTTTCTGCGTCTGGTGTGGAGTTCACCAACAGCAACTTTTGCTCTACAAATCTTTTTGATCTTAATCCTTTCACTTGTAATATCATTAATCATGTTATTAAAACAAACAACAGGAGAACATTCCTTCACCTATGATCTTCTTAGAGATTTGCACTTGACTCTTGAGCTGTATATTTAACATTTAATATCTAAAACATATAAAACAGATGGTAAACCTCATTCTTGACATAAGTATTGCATGCTAACTATATAGTAAAGTCATCCCAAAAATCAAAGGATGTGAACCATTTATTGTCACTAATTGCTTTAAATCATAATGACAGTACTAGAGTTTTGAATCACTGTTATTCTTGTGTTTAACCTGGGTTTTTTTCAGTGGTGCCTGTCACAGAGTGCCAATTAACCAGGGTTTTTTCTCATACACTTTTGTGGTGTCAGAAAATATTCTTCCCTAGTAGCAGCCAACAGAGTACTGGAAGCTAGCTTATGGACTGTGCAGTGTGCATCACCTTGTAAAATTTTTAAATTGACCTTCTTTGAGTGAAGTGCTATGTGTAACCACAAGGAAAATACAAGGGAAATTTCAGCTTCTAGGGGGGTCAAGAAAGTCACATTTTCTAGTAAGTTGTGCATGTCCTATTAGTTTTAGCCATATTCTTGTAAATGATGATGACACTGCAATTAGAAATGCATAATGAAAAAAAAGCTATATTCAAAGTTTCCATATATATCCTCTATTTACAATGTCAAGTACTTTTTCTATAAATGGATGAACTTTGCCTCATCATTGTATTTTATCATTTAACACAAATAAACATAATTTCCTCCCTTTAAAATAAATAAAAATAATTTCCTAAAAATTTAAATTGTAATCCTTGGTCTTTTAAATCTTCATTTTCTCATTGTTGATGCCTAATTAATTAGCATTCCCGTTTGCTTTTTCTGCAAGAGTAATGACACAATATTTGTATAGTCTGTTATAATTGGAGTAACATATTTTTCGTTTGTATCCATTAAAACTTTTTTTATTATATCTATAATCACAACAAATTATGTCAATAATTGTAAAAAAAATGATGATAAAATATTGTGTATCACGCTTATTGTTTTTCCAAAAAGGAAAACTTTTTGGTACATGGAGGAAAAGATAAATGTAATTATGGCTTCTTGACTCAGATTGAACCAATTTCAGTACCAAGTATGATTTAAACTTTAAGAAGATAATAATAAAGACAAATCTTACACTGCCATTGGATAAGGACCAGAAGATTAAAGCAATGTAACTGATGATGACAGAAGAGGAGAAAGCACACTCCCAACAAAGACAAAGACTCTCTTTAGCCAATGGCGGGTTGTGCTCCCTCTCTTCTGTCAACATGAACTCTCATCCCATTTCCAACATCCCCCATCAATGCCATTGCCTTATATGCATTGCATTCCTCCTCATCAAACAAGCACTGAAATATTGGAAAACCATGAAAATTGCTTCAGTATAAGATCACAGCTGATCAGATACATGCATGCTTCTATGTATATATCTGAATCTCACCATATGATGTATGAACTCATACATGATCAATATATGCACGAAGCCACAAACCATGCATATTCATGTATATGTTATATTCATCAATACGAAGGAATTGACTGGGAAGAGAGAAACATAAAAGCATACTTGTGGGTACAAAAATTTACCATAAATATTAAACGAATGGTTTTTAGGACACTAGTTATCATAACATATACTCCAAATGAGACTAAAGGGGAAGACTTTGTAATAGGGTCTTTGGAGTTAGAATCTATCAACATCAACAAAATTGAAAGTCTCAATCTCTTACATAAAAACCATGTTAAAAAAAAAAAAAAAAAAAAAAAAACATATGTACGCACCAATCGAACAAAAACACAAATTAAAATCTTTGTATGGTACCATGTATTGCATAAATGAATTGTCTCGTTAGCCAAGATGTCTGTATATTACCATGTATGCATAAATGAATTGTCGGTTTGGAACTAAACTTTGTCCTCATTTTATTAGTCATTAGCCACAGGCTAATTTTTGAGTCAAAAGACCCTTCTTTGTGTTGTGAAATGGTATTTCTTGGTGTTCTAATAGTGTCCAGGTTTTAATCCTTCCTCCCCCATTAAAATATATATATATATATATACATACACACACACATATATATATATATACATACATATATATATATATATTTAATATATTAGCATGATTGTATGGATGTGCAGGCATTATAACAGAATATATATGAAGTTCCAGACACAGAGATTACCATATAAAAAATTAAAAGAAAAAATAAATAAGGAGAAGCACCAAGTAACTTGCCTGTTCTGTGTATACTGCGGTTCAAGATTCTCCCATGAAATGATTATTATTTCTTAGACCACTGAATATAGATTATGAGCTATGTAAGATTCAAAACTACAGTGAGAGAGAGACCGATGGGTTTGTTAAAACTGAAAGTTTCTCTTCTTTTCCATGAAAGAATCATTTTGTAAAAGAAACAGAACTTGATATTAGCATCAAAATTTCAACCAAATAAAAAAAAGATATTAGCATCAAAATGGATGGTTTGTTTGGAATGAAAGGATGATTTTGGGCTTTAGCTAAAGAAACAATCATCAACTGGTTTAAACATGAAGAAAACAATGAGAAAAAGAACATTTCCTGACAAGGCAGAAAAATGAAGATGAAGCTTAGAGAGAGAGAGAGAGAGAGAGAGAGAGAGAGAGAAACGTAAAAGCTAAAAACTCTTGACCACAAGGGAAAACATTGCACTACTTGAGTCTAGCTAGATAGCTCTTCTTATAGACACCGAGCCCCCGGCTACAACCAGTAAAACATGGACATGACTTGCGATTGAGAGTGAATGTGGACCTCTCTCTAATTACTACCATGCTTTCTGCATTTTTTTTTTTAAATAATGATTTTGCAGTTACCATTTTAATTAGGATTCTTCTGGGTTATGATTTCTAATACTCTACTTTTTTTTTTCTTTTTTTTTTTAGAATCCAGACCCAGAGGCCCAACTAAAATAAGACAGAAAAAAATGAGAAATTACAATGAATCCATCACTGTCAAATTTATTAATTTCACCAAAAAAATAAAATGTTATTATACTTTTGATAGATAAAATAAATTCTCATTGAAATTTATAAAATCTTACATGAAAAGATGATACCTAATTAAAACTAAAATATTAAAAATTCAAAAAAGAAATTGAATTAAGAACTTTTGAGAGGTGTTATTATACTTCATTATTCTAAAGCATGAAATTTTTCAATGGAATATATGTGTGCGCATGGGCATGTGTGTATATATATATATACGTGTGGGCTAGATTCAAATTATATATTGTATAAATTTTAACAATTAGAAGTGGACACTATAAGTTAAAACTCTTTAAAAAAGAAAAATTTAGCAATTATTGTTACACCACTAAGTAATTTTATATTCAATATAATTTTCTGTTTAAAACCCACATTTAGATTACTTTTTTTTTTCTTCCTTTATTTGACAATAATAAATTTTATCAGTTAAACTATTGTTTAATAAATTAATGCAGCTTAATTTGTGTTTGTACTATCGATATTCAAAGTCTGTGATGTTAGTGAAATTCACCCGACTACCCTAAGGAAGAATTATTGTTACGTTCTGTAGCCTTTCATGATGATGTATATGAATATGAATAATTAATTAATTGGTAGGATTCATTGAATCCTACTGTTACTTATTAATTAATATTGTTTGATGTCTGATTTTAGCATTAAAGTGCTTCATTATTCATCAATGATCATATTCCGTTGAAGAATTTTAGTCCTTTTTTTTTTTTTTTTTTTTTAAGAAGAATTTTAGTCCTTAATGAGTGCTATTGTTGAATTTTCGATTTTATTTCTACTTAATGATCATATTCCGTTGAAGAATTTTAGTCCTTTTTTTTTTTTTTTTTTTTTAAGAAGAATTTTAGTCCTTAATGAGTGCTATTGTTGAATTTTCGATTTTATTTCTACTTACCGAGTAGAATCCTATATGTTGTCTAATATGTAAGGACTAGGGATAGTACACAAATTAAGGAAAAAAAAAAAATCCTCTTACACTTGTTTACATCAATTATTTTATACAAACATTAACAATTGATGCTAAATGTCCACAATTTAAAAAGTAAGAAAAATATCCATATTTAAAACATGAAAGTGGATATAAAAAATATATGTATAAAAAATGTGTCTGAGAGTATCATTGCCCCTAAATTAAACATGTCTAACATGTAATAAATAAAGTTGAATAGGTTTTAGTTAGCTCAATTGATAAATCTCACTGAAAACTAATTGATGTTTTGGTCTAATAATAAAGAGTTATTATGAGAAGCCAACGTCATAAGTTGAACCCTCTCTAAAAATTAAAAAAAAAAAATGTTGAATACAAAATATCTGTTTTATTTTTTGTGTTTTACTTTATGTTCAATCCATTACCGTATATAAGTCTCTGATTTTTTTTTTTCTTTCTAACTTATCAACGATTCACGAGTTGAGATGTAAACAGTTTGCGGATGGGGTAGTCTCCTTGGCATTATTTTACCCTGGCCCCATTTTCTTTTTGTTTTGAAGCAAACCTCATAAATGGGTAACCAAATCTCAAGAGATTGAGGGTGACTGGCTAAAAGCAGGTAGACCCGTTTTACGCATGGGAGTTAAAGAGTGGCTTTTTTCTCGTGTTTTTGAGAATAAATTGACCCCACTATCATGCCACGTGGAATGCATGCAGGAAAGAATTTTGAACTTACTTGAATGTTTTTCTGTGGTGAAATATGGAATTTTCAAAAAATTATATTGTTATATATTTGACATATTGTAAGTTTTATTTTAGATGAGATAAACTCAAATTTCAATAATGCAAACACAAGTTGAAAAAAAAATTTCTATGAAATAAAGACTATATAAAAATATTTACTGATTCTGTTGCTTCAACATTTTTAAGGAATCATTTCACCTTTCATCATTCCAACTTGCCCTGTTGAAAAATTCAATTCACAATAATTAATGCAAACTCGAGTTGTAAAAAAAATTGTATGAAATAAGATTTATATACTTATATTTACTCATTTTGTTACTTCAATATTTTAGGGAATCAGACATCATTCCAACTTGCCAGGTTGAAAAGAGCAAATAAATTAACCTGAGTTCTGCTTAGGGTTGAAATACTACAACCTAGAGTTACTCTTTGTGGTGTAAGTATTATTACAACCCAAGAGTTAGCTTAGGATTGACTATTGTATATAATCTATATTGGATTCATTATCGTTTATATTTTAAAGATATAACAAAGTGCTTTTCGTTATGAATATAGGTCATCAAGTTTAACCATATTAATTTTTAAACTAAAATATATTTTTACCCCTTAAAGTTTGAGATTGTTTTTATTTTCGTACTTTATGTTTTAAAATTTTAATTTTGACCTTTTATGTTTGGTTTCGTTTTCATATTGGCCATGTTGTACAATTTGGTTAGTAATTCGGTCTATTAAGTGTAAGATAAATGTTATGAATCTGACCATTAAGTGCTAGATAAATGTTGTCCATTAAGATACGTTACCCTTATAAGTCAATTCTTGTTAGTAATCTACTATTAAGTTTGGGATAAGTGTTGTTTATTAAGACATGTCACCCATATCATGCTAAGTGTCACCAAATTACTAACGAAAATAGACGACATGAAAAATATGAAAATGAAATCAAACTTGAAGGACAAAAATGAAGATTATAAAATGTAAAGGGTTAAATGAAAATAACTCCAAATTTTTAGGGCCCAAAATATACCTTAAGCCTAATTTTTATTTCTGCTTTTTTTCTTTTTCTTTTTTTCATTCAGTTTTATTTGAAAGGCAGTAACAAAATGAAACCCAATTCCACCCACATTATATGCACTACTTAAGCACTTGCCATTTTTCTAAAATGGGCATTAGCAATCTAAAATGGAAGTCTCTACATCTTCAATTAGAAATATGCATGTTTTATAAACCTATAAACTATACCCCATTTTATACTTATTTTTTAAATTATTACCCATGTAACACTTGTCCTCATAAACTAAGAGAGTGCACACTTACGCTAAATTATTACTCATGTAACACTTTACACCACATCTCATGGTTAATAGTTTAAGAAAGTAAATGTATATTCTTATAGTTAAATGAGGTAAAGTGTATATTTTCATTATTTATAAAGTAACCGTAAAATAGAGTATACTTTAGGGGGATAAAGTGTAATTTTTCCTATAACAAAAGTTGTTACAGGTAAACTTTTATCAAAATTTTCACTCTCTCGTGCATTCATTTCATTTGGACCAATTACAACGCACAAATGAAAAAAAAAAAGGTTTTTTGTGAAAAATATGGGAAGATGACTTGATGACCATAGAATGCATGTCCCTGTTAGACAAGGCTTCCGTGGTAGATAGGGAAAAATAATTGTCACAACAACTCTCTTGGAATCCACATTAGTCGTCCATCTCCAACAGACTCTACTGACCTCCTCCATATTTCATAAATGACAATAGCAGAGTACTGGGGTCCTTTGATGAATCTATTGTATGAGGAATGATTTTCGTAGTTGTGAAGAGTTGAACTTGGACCAAAATGAATGCTCAAATAGGAATAGATTGTTCATTCTCAAAAAAAAAAAAAATAATAATAATAATAAAATAAATAAAATAAACAAATAGATTGTAGCACAAGAGTAAATACTGTACCAATTAGTAGATCAAAAAGTAACAGTTGCGGTTCAAAAAAAAAAAGAAAAAAAAAAAGTAACAATTGCAACCTACATTTCTAAAAGTGGCACTCAAGAAATGTCAATTCATTACTATAGTAAATGGGATTAAAAAAAATCAAAGAAGAGGAAGAAGAAGAAAAAAACAAAATTTCTATATCACCATAATGAGATTTGCTCCCATCATTTCTTTCCTTAATAATTCTAACCTCTGACAATGTTTGCTGCCCTTAATTTGGGGTCATTGAATTGAAATACCAAGGGCGTGGTATCCCACCGTCCTCGGGCTATTCTTTCCGAACCAAAACACAAATTTCACCTCCTTGATATGACAACTAGATCTATTCTTCTTTGGCCAAAAAATAATAAATGAGATCATAGTCATATATTGTACCAAGTTCATTTTCCATTCAAGGAATGTAACTTAAACAGGAGCCTCAACAATTAAGGGCTATATATCTTGATATTTAGTGTGTTTAGATAAATTTAAAGTCAAGCTTATTTTCATTGTCACATATGTACAATTTTTTGATTTCTCGTTATTTTACATAAAATTTAATTTTATTCAGCTTATTTAAAAAATAAAAATAAAACAAACCAATCATCTTAAATTTGACCATCAACTACTTGGTTTGACACTCTAATTGACATGGGTGCCTCCAATATTTTCTTCATAGTAATGTTATATACACAAAAAATTTCATAACATTTTTCATAATAATTAAATTAGCAAGTTAGTATTGATTCTCATTTGGGTTCACTTCTATTATATATATATATATATATATATATCAACTACTAACAATTTAGAATTTACTGCAAAATATTTTTGTGTTTATAAACGTTCTCTTTCCTCCATGTAACTGATATCACAGCTAAGCAATCAAATCAATCGTACAGTACACAACCAAGCTCAATTTTCAGGCAATGTTCATCAAAATATTATTCTAATATATTAGGCATTTTCTATGAGAAATGATTTTAGCTTGGTCCAGTGTTCTAATTCTCAAGAAATCCTGAAGAGTACAGTATACTATACTCAAGTTTTGCCAAAGAGAGCTATCCAACTTGAAAATTCTAGTACTATAACCAACATGGTCAAGCCCAGAAGAAAAGAAAACATTGAAGAAAAAAAATTAAACACATTATTTAATTTCCAAGTGCTATAATCCAAATGAACCCATGCGGGCGTCCATCATTACCTCTCCAAAATTATGTTCGTTGACATCACTTTCAGGTTCTTGTTTTTGAACCATCTCACGCTTCTTCCATATGAATATATCATCTTCAACACATTGATTTGTCTGTCATATATTGCATTAAAATCATTATATATACATTGGTAACAATAAATTTAAGGATGACATCGTATTGTCACATTTAGTTTTCCATTTAAGCTATGTAACTTCAAAGCTACTTAATGCATGCAGAGGCAAATGAGGTAAGCAAAAGAAGCCATGGTTGACCTACTGCAAATATTCTTTTGAACTTTCCTCTTAAATGGGGTTACTCGTTCAGTACTCAGTACTGGTTCTGCAAAAAGATTACTGTGGTTTCTGTGACTCACGAGCTCGGTTCTGTGTATTTCCTCAGTCGAGTTGCGGAAGATGGTCATGTCTTACGCCTCTATTTGGTGGTTGTTTTGTTTCGTTCAGTCAAGTTGTAGAGTCGTACATGGTTGAGGCACTGTTTTTAAGGGCTCTGTCCTGTACTTTTGTATTATTGTTGTAAATCCTGAGTTATATACTGTTTACACAGCCCAGCCAAGATCGTGTTTTGAAAACACCAACACGATTTCAATTATAATTATGAAATCTATTTATGTTCACAACCTAGTAATATACTATTTATGTTCTCTAAAATCTAGCTTAATCTAGTACTACGTTTAGTTTGTGCTAGTTTTAAGAAAAAATGTATTTGATGATGTGCTAAAATTGTTAATGAGTTGTAGACTCCAAGTCACGCCAATGAGTACTTGTAGAATAAAAACACAAGGATCAAACAGAAGGCACTGGTGTGATATTGACCAAGAACCCTCCGAATGTCAAATTAACGAATGAGAAATCTTTAAGAACTCTATAGTAAGGGAACTAGAGATTTTCTGCGTATCTGAGAAAAGAGGAGATCTAGTGTTTATATAATAATAAGTGGCGAATCGGGATCCCTTCAAAGTACGGATCTTTCCTAGTAGGGGAGATTTGATACTTAGGGTTTCCAAGATTTTAGGATGTTTTTCCATATGAGGGAGATATGGATCAGTAGTGGGTTTTCGTGTATGTTACGCAAGATATTTCCTTAAATGAGTAATCGTGAGAATCACGCAAGGCCACGCTGGACCCGTCAGCTTTTCTTCCATTAGTCTAAGGTCATCTACTGTTTCAGAGGTCCCCGTTGGATAGTACACCCATCAGTCCCTGGAGAGAGAGAGAGACGCCCATCACTTGAAGGGTCCGTTTGCCTCCGTGGAGTCGATGGCTTCACAAGGTTGTTAGCTTACATAGGCAAAAATATCAGTATTAAACGTATGTGAGATATATTTAAATAAAGATTGTGCTAATTTTTAGGAAAAAAAGTTCGTATTTTCCGAATCCTCTTAATATATAGAGATAACTCTCATTTAAGGAAAAAAAAAAAAAAAAACCCAATTATAATTAATGACACAAAATTTTATAATTATTGAGATGATTTGTTGTTAGGGGTATGTATCAAACCCACCAACTCGACAAATTGACCCAACCCAACACGTTGGGTTGGTTTTTATGAGTTGGGTAAAAATTTTATTTTGAGTCTTGTGTTGGATTGAATTCGGATTGATAGTTATTAACCTTTTTTTATAGTTTTAATTGACTTTGGTATATTGAGAACAAGTTTTGATAAATTTGAAATTTTTTAATATAATTTAAGTATATAATGTGAACTATAATAATTTATTAAAAAAATTGTGTAAATAATTGATATGACCTGTTGTTAGGGGGGGTGTATCAAACCCACCAACGCGATGAAATCAATCCAACCCAACGCGACGCGTGCAAGTTGGTTTTCGTGGGTTGGTGGGTTGAGTTAGGTTAAAATTTTATTTTGAATCTCGGGTCAAGTCAAGTTTGGGTTGATAATTAATATTACCCTTATTTAAATATTTTTAGTTTAATTGAATGTATTTTGCTAATAAGTTTTGAAAATTTTGAATATAATTTAAGCATATTTTGTGAACTATAATAATTTATTAAAAATTTGTTTAAATAAATGATAAAGGTACAATTTTTTACAAGACATAAACACATGTATACCCAATCCATTGACTGAATGCAACCCAATATTAGGTTGGGTTGAAAAATCCTCCAACTTGACACATGCATGCATACCCCTACTTATTGTAATTGGTTTATAAATAAACCTATCAATAGAATATAAAATTTTTAGCTAGTATTAGAATATGGTAATGTTAAACTCCCTCCTTGAATGATGGATTTTTGTATGAATTTAATTAGTAAGACTTATTATCATATGAGGGGTGAGTATCAAGTCAATGTACTCCGTAAATACTAAATTGTTTTTTGATAGATAAAATAAAATTTTAAATTATGACGCTCATTTCATTATAGTTATTTTTTATTATCATCACGCTAAAATACTAATTAGCTCTTGCTGTAGGCCAAGTTTGAATCTCAAATGTCTTATTTAACATCAAAAAATTTCCTAATTGAGTTAATTGGAACCACAAAAATATTAAATAGTTATTCTAGTAAGTATGCGTGAAATAGTAAAAATGATATTACTCCAATCACAACTAAAAAAAAAAAAAAAAATTATAAATAATTTCAACCGATAATGTCTACTCTTAATAATAGCTCTTTATCATCAAACCAAAACATTAATTAGTTTTTAGTATAGGCAGGAGTTGAACTCCAAATCTCTTATTCAACTATACTTTACCGGTTGATCAATTGGAACTCAAAAAAAGGGTGTTAATAACGTATAAAATTGATGTCACAAGAAAAAAGATCTAAACCGTTCAACCAATTGATCATAGAACGTGCGAACACGCATGCACGTGCCCCGTACTAGGTGGTGGTCTACTACTACTATTACTAGGTTTTTAACTGCCCACCTCCCCCGCTTCACACCAACGTGTGAGGAATAACTAACTTAACCGATATCCCACTTTCTTTTCCCTCTCATTAAAACTCTCGAATTGAACTCTCTTTCTTTTTCATTAGTTCCATTTTGCTGAATACTCTTCACTGGCATTTGTCAATGGCTTCTCCTTCAGTTACTAAACTCTTCAACTATGTCATGTTTTTTTCTGCATTTTGTGTCACTTTTGTTGCTGTGCCTGTGTCTTCTTTTCAATTCCAAGTTGGTGGCGCGATGGGTTGGATCAAACCCACTGGAAATGAGTCTGATACTTACTTCAAGTGGGCTACAGAAAATAGGTTCCATGTTGGAGATATTCTTTGTAAGTTCACAGCATCATAGGGTTTTCTTTAATGGAATGTAGTTGTTGAATAAATTTTTGGTATTGGAGGGTGTTATAATCTATTGTATGCTTTAAAATTTTGGAACTAAGACTTGGTTGTTGTTTTTGTTGATGAGGATGCTAATGGTGATTAGTGAAGCTTTGAGAAGGACTTGTGTCTTTTCAGTTACCTTAGGCAATAGTATCTCTTTGCTATGAAATTTGCTTCTTTCTCTAGATTAAAGACTTTCTCACTAAATATTTTCTACTTAAAGCAATAAAAACTTAATTAACACTCTGCTTATTTACTTTAAATGTCTTACAGATTTTAAGTACCAGAATGACTCAGTGCTGGTAGTGAACTACACTGATTACCAGAACTGTGTTGTGTCCAACCCAATCTCCAAATTTGAAGACGGAAATACAGTTTTGCGAATTGATCGATACGGGTTTTTCTACTTCATCAGTGGGCAGCCTGATCACTGCAAAGCTGGTCAGAAACTGGTCATCCGCGTAATGGTGCAATCCGAAGTTGAGTCTCCAACATCCGCACCTTCACCTAAAGGAGGTGGTGATTCAGGCGATTATGATGCTTGGGATTTCAACTGGGGGCCTCCACTAAATTCTACCATCAAGCTGTCTTTTACATCATATTTTTTAACTATTCTTGGGGGTGTGTTGCTTATTTTCTATGTTTTCATGTAGAATAGGATAGATTATATTAGTTAAGGTAATCCTAGTCCTAGGGATTAATCTTTTATTTTTATGGTTGTTGGTATTGTAAATTGATTGATCAATGCCTATGGAGCATTGTATTATTTAATTTGCTTTTGTTGCTACAAGTTTCATTCAATAGATTGTACTTTGCCTGTTGTGATTACTAATTAACAAGTCTCAGTGCAACAAGGAACCATTGAGTTGATGCAACTCAGTCAGTAATTGCAAACCCTTAATACTGTGCAGTTGCTTTTATTCAGGCTTTCATGCCAGTTGATGATAAAATGAAGTAACTAACGTATTATTAAATTGTGAACTCACAAATATTACATGGCTCAAAAAGTATAATAAAGAGAAATGAAAAGGCCATTCTGATGCAAATTCATTATATAATTTCCTTTGCTGTTCCTATTTGTTACATTCCTAATCCTAACATTAGTAAACCAAAAACAGAATTTACTAATAAAATACAACGCTTACAAGGCATTTTTTAAATGAATTGCAATGGTACAAAATAAAGTTAACAGATTCCGCAGCTTAGGACCAAAGTCACAAGTTATTTGTTCTAATTTGATTGACTTCGGCAGCATATAAAGAATCTATGATCTCATAATTGCCGCCCAACATATCTTTTTTCGCATTGTGTACCTTCCCTTGCTTTGACTTTTCAGAAGATCTAGTAGAATTGTTTACTGCATTTTCTTCCCAGAAACTTGAACGTTCTTTGCTCTCCACTGCTATCTTGGGTTCCACAGCTTCCCCCTTCCATTTAATACCAACCGCCTCTGCCTGATTGGCAAACAAGACTTTCGAAATGGGTGAGCTGCAAATCTCTTTATAAGTTTCATAATTCCCAGCATGAGTGTTTCCACCTTCCAAAAGTTTTGCAAGAGGGTGCAAAACTGAGATTGGACCATCACTTTTCTCTAAAGTTTCCTTTAGAAGCAGAAAATCAGAGACAAATTCTGGCTTGCTGAACTGAACAAACACAGCAGTTTCATCTAAGTGGTAAACAGAAGTTACAGAGGTCGGGCCAAAGACTTTCGAGACGCATTCTCTTATCTCTCTTGCCTTAAGTTTGGATGGGAATCCCCAGATTAAAACAATGTTCTCAAACAAAATATTTAGGTACTTCTTTTTGAAGTAATTAGTTCCAAACAACTCTGCAACCTTATTACCAGTACTTAAATCAATGATGTCTCCATTAATCCAACTGAGATATAGATGGTTGACATGCTTACAGAGCTTTTCATTGTGAGCTAAATTTTCAGAGGGCGAATGGAGTTTAAAATCAATGCCTAGATAACTGCAGGCCTGCACAAAGATACATCCTGTCATAAAAGCATCATACCCAGCTTCATGCTTGGCTCCAGAGTTCCAGTTGGAGGACCTGCAAATATTTTCAATAGAGGTATCAACTCTGCCACTTGGATAAGAAAAGACTAGTAGTTACTATGCTTCATTAACAATTTGTGCCAAGATAAAATGGTAAACATTTTATGCTTGAATATTTAAGCGTTGAAGATAACTATGATGTATGAAAGACACAGAAGCAATATGTGCCCAACTATACATCCCATAATGCAGATATTTAGTGTATTAGACTGAATATATACCAAGTTTGGATGGTTCTCTAGTGTATAAGTTGACAATGATAACTTAGTTCAAAACCAAATGGAATAAAGCACTATCAAGCTATAGTTTTAAGGGCAGAATGCCAAGCACACCTCATATCATCCACTTGAACCTCCACTTGCACACATTGCTGAAAAGTAAGCCCCGTGCTTTTAGAACTAACAGCAATTTGTGGACACAACAAAGCAAATGCTGAGGATAGTGATGTGCTGGACTTCTTCATACGTTGTTGGAGTACATGATTGGCATTCAAGAGTATTTTGGTGTCAACGATATGTGGAAAGTACTTGTTAACAGAGGAGACAAATTCTTCGGCAGCCAAAGGAAGAGGACCTACGAATTTGCTGTATACATGTGCAATATCTGTGTCACAGATGAAGAGTACTTAGAAATACTAAAAAATGATAACAACCTCTTCATGAAACTTGGAATGAAAATTGTACCCAGGAAGCAATTATGACCAACAATTAACTTCTTCTCCGCTGAAAGGAGGTCAATAACATGGCGAAACCCAATTGCAGCTTGGATTTTCATCTCTGCTACTCTGCGATTCTCATCTTTCACCTCTTTCTGCAAAAGATTAGGATACAGAATATTTTAATTTCTTGTGAGGTACAGATGAAATCACTCAAAAAATAGATTTGACATGAGATGCCAAAAATCTAAGCCTTGGAATTCATATTTTCAATATATATTTTTAAATTTTAATAATTCCATCCTTCCATCCACTGAAATTAAAATTCTGAGCTCAAATTTTAGAATCTACCCAGACAAAACTTGAAACCATTAAGACTGCCTTGAAGGGAAAAATAAATTCAAATTACAGTTTTAGAAATTGATAATAATTGCTAAAAGCCTCAGTGGCATGGCCCAGTTGGGTTCGAATCCCCCCTTCCCCCACTTGTTGTAAGCAAGAAAAAAAATTAATTGATAACAATTTAACCAACTTCCATATCAGAACATTTGGAAAATAACTTCATATGTATGTGCACATCAAATAGATTTTACACCAAGGACTTATATAAACTTATCTTACCATAAGCATGCCCCTGTCATCCTTCGATTCCGTATACACTACTAAATGTTGTGAACATAAATCATCACCATTCACACGAATATAAGAAAGATCTTTGAAGTGCTTGTTAATGACCTGCATATTTTCAATTTCATATTCAGCTAGATAAAGCCATTGTGTGAGAAAAGAAGCATCATATTATCTACAAAAAAGTAAATAAATAAATGAATGAATTAACACATGTTAGATATAAATTGCAGACCAAACAAAGATTTGGAGAATAGAAAGAGGACTTTAAAGTTCTATAAGGCAGACACTTCATAAGTTAATAAATGCGTTTGCAGATCTTAATAGGCTATAACTATATAGAACCAATATGCATGCTAATCCTGGTATATTAACAATGAACACTGCATAAGACAAAAGGAAGTGTTAAGACAGAAAAGGCAAAACATAACTAACAACTTGCAATCCAGTTGAACCATCAATTATCCAAAATCCACCTTCCTATCTTGCATAGTAGAAAAAAATTAGAATTGAAATTGAGTTAAGAAGTTTAATGTCTTATACATAAGTTTTTAATATTTCAAAGTAGCTTAGACAGAGCACAATAGAATCTCAAAAAAAAATGTTGAATTTCTCAAAATGTTTTATGAAGACTGGAGTTGACGACAGCTTTTAGACTTAAGATCGTAACACATTTTAACTTCAGCTAACAGCCAAAAAGTGTTTATGACTATAACGTATATCAAAAAACAATGAGAAAAAATTGAGGAAGTGTAAGTTAAGTGTTAAATGGTTTCAATGTACATCATGCTTCATAATAAGCAAGTGAATAACTAAATCCAGGTCACAACTCCTAAATGCCTAATGCTCAAAACATACATACAAAAACCTTGAGCTATGCTTGCGAGAAGCCTAAGAAACTAGGTCTGGTAAGGAAAAACTGAGTTAATTAAATTTTACTTTGTTTTTTAGGTAATATACAGCTGTAGTGCTGTACGTAAGTCCACATCTAGCATATAAAATGATATAATTTTCTCTGAATGACAGAGGGTGAGTGGATAGACAAGGTCTGACTGACTTTGGGAAATTACCAAACAGTTCTCAAGGATTTTTATTTTTATTTTTCAATTGGTAAGTTAGACACACTGAGTTTCAACTTTCAATCCCACAACCTCATTCCTAAGGATAATTTTCCAAACTACATTTCTAAGAGAATTTTCTCACAATTCACAAACTTAAATTAGAAGATAAAATGAGAATACAACACATTACCATTTGAATTAACCTAAACTGATGAGAAGTAAAGCCGGCCAGACTAAGAGCTGGACGCATTTTAAAGAAAACAGTTTGAAATTGTTGCTTTGAGTCATTTGAGTTCAATTGAAGTTGGGACCCTCCATCCCGTAATAATCCATCGCGCCATTTGCTGAATGTATTCTTGATTCGTTCAGAAAACAGAACGTCAGCCATGCGGTTTATTGGAATGTCTCTGACTTCTTTCAAGTTGCACCATGTATCTGATAACTCATCCTCGTATGCCATACTCAAACGTCTTAATGCTTCCTCTTCTTGTCCTCTGGATAAATAAGATATTCCTGAGATTATCCAAGATTTAAATTCTCAAACTGAAAGATCATAAATAGCATGATGAATGACATGGTGGAAACAGGTGTTAATTTGTAAGGCAAAATAATCAATTAAATAAAAAATAGCCTTTCTAGCATTCTAGATGCTGCAAGGAACCCCCCCGCCTCTCTCCCTCTCCACAGGGGCAGCAGCTGTGCTTATTCCTGCAGTTTTCTCATCTTAGATCTTAATAATCAATACTATAATGACAACAACAACCAAACCTTAGTCTTGAATTTTTTGGGGTCGGCTATGGATCCTAAACATATTAGTCAGGGTTGGCCACATGTACTCTTTTTCGCCATTCTATTCAATCCAAAGTCATACTCTCTATTGACATGTCATTTTTTACTGCTTCCTTAATTGATAGATCTTAATAATCAATGCAAAAAATTGGAAACATTTTTGGCTTTATGCATTCAAATCCAAATGTTCAATCTACTGGCAGTGGGGGAGAGCATGACCAGTTGCCCACCCTGAAATCCCACTACCTTTCTGTTCTACCTTTTCATAATTTTATATATAAGATATCCTGGGCATTATTGTATTTAATTTAAGGCACTACATGCCCATTCAAACACAAATTCTATACATTAGAACTTTCACAGGTTAAACAAAAAACCATGTGCAATAACTACAATATCGTAATAGTTAGCTAAAGGTCCAATACAATCCAACCCAAAACAAAAGCAAAATAAACTACCTTCTCGTATGCAGGCATTGAAATCAAACTGATATTTGGCTAAGAATTCAATTGATGTTGTCTGCCAGAGAAACTCGTAAGAGGGGCCATCAATCGGAACCTCTTGACGCGGAAAGACATAGAAATTGTGCCTGTGAAAGCACATGATAATCGTCAAATTTATCAAAGTGAGAATAAGTTCAGACCAATTGACTTCTATTTTTCCTGGAGCCAAAAAAGTGAGTTAATTACAGCTGTCAACTAAAAGCTATACGGAATTTGCAATGCGAATCCCAAATTATAAAATTTGGCAGTAGCACCCTGATACGAGATTATTTTGCAATGTCCACCGCACTGTCCAAATCAGTTTCTAAGTTTACACCTGAAGCATTTGATGGGGGCATTAGCAATGTGAGTCCTAAACTATATCCTGATATGATGAGACTAATCTGTTAACTCAGATACAAAATTTGGATAGTGGTTCAACATTACAAATTAATATCAAATTAGGGTATTCATTACAAATTTTCATAGATTAAAGTAAGCACTGCAAATCTCTCTCTCTCTCTCTCCCTCTTTAACAAGTATACATTAAATTTGGATGAAGCTGAATATCTGAGAAGCTCATAAACCTCATTTGGCATTGTGCAAGCATCCCCAAACAAGCTCACTCAATTGAACAGCCAAAGTGAGCAAATTTTTCGATAGCGAAAAAATGTAAGCAAGCAAACAGAGCATATAACTTAACATCCCAAACCATAAAATCCCTATTGCTTATTTCCCTACATTTTCTGAACCTAAACACCAAAAAAGCACTTTTAGTAAATAAAGAAATCCAGAGCAACCAAACAGAGCACAACACTGCAAATATCATAGATCTCCCTCCTTCCTATTGCTTATTTTCCCTACATTCCTCTTCACAAAATTTCATAAAATAATAATAAAGAAGAAATTCTGAGCAACCAAACAGAGCATGGAAAAAAGAAAAATGTGAGGGAATGCTAGAGTGACATACGGGTGAGCGAGGAAGGAGAGCTTGGAAGAGTCCCAGCGAAAGGGACAGACGCCGAATTGAACGACGGCGAACTTCTCGGCGGAGTCCTTAACTTTGAGGTAGCGGACGTCGGAGCGATCGAACTCGAAGGACTCGCGCCAGGGGGCGCTGGTGACGCCGCTCATCTCCAAGTCAATGGCGACGAAGTCCGCCGCCGCCACGTGGCGCCGGAGCTCCGCTAGAGCCGACTCGAAGTTCCCCTTCGTCACGTGCTTCAGAGGAAACGCAGTCGATTGGGCTGAGCTTGAGGTTGAAGATGAAGAAGATAGGGCACGTGAGAGCGCACGTGAGAGCGTAATGGGATAGAGCTTCTTCATTGTTGTGCGACTGTGTCTGTGCCTGTGTGAGCATATTGTCTGTTCTTTTGGATTTGGGGCTTAGAGGAGGTCGAAGAAGAAGAAGATTACCGGGTGGGTGTTAAACTAAACGTCGTCGTTTCACCATGCTTTTCCCACCTCCCCTTTTTTGCTAAATTATAAAGGGAAAATTTATAGGAAATATTTTTATTTTTATTTTTACAATTTTTTATATTTTCTATGAAAGTCAAGTGATATCAAAATTTTTTTAAATTAGTTCATTAACAATATGTCATGAGGATATTCGTTAACAAGACTCAATTATAAATTTGAACTCTTTTTAGCTTTATCTAAAACTCAACTCAATCCTCTAACTTTATTTTCTTTCAATATAGTTATGTAACTTTCAACTTTGTTCAATTCAGTTATTTCATTAGTTTTTTGTCAAAATTGAGCCATTAAGGATCCCTAATGTAGTTTTGTTACTTTTGTATCTAACGAAGTTAAAAGTTAATAACTTTGTTAAATTTTAGACAAAGTTAAAAGTTGTAATTTGTAATTTAATATCTCTTTTTTCTTATCTGTTTTTACTTTTGCTAAAATATAATTTATTTCCTTAAATTTTAGTATTAATTTTGATGTGTGACGGAGATATCCAAATTTCAAATTTCCCTCCCAACTATCAAGTTATCAAAATGTATAAAAGTTAAACTTACAATTTAGGCTATTCAATATTACATCCATATGAATGTGTCTTTTAACATTAGTAAAATCTAGTCTCTGACCCAAGCAAAACAATGTTGTTTTCATGCGAGTTAATGGCAAAAATGTGACGAACCATAGTGAAAGATGTATGTTGATATCATTGTAATAAACAAATGTGTAAATTAATTGCAAGTTTTGAAAGTTGAGTGACTGATTCAAGGGCAACCCCAAATTTAGATGATGTAAAGTGCACTTTTAATCTTTTAAAACATATTATAGTAGGCAGGCAATAAACTTATATGTAACTATTCAAATAAGCTTAGGGTTACAAGCCTATTAAAGTGAAATGTTGTGGTTGTCGACCTGTTACCAATAAAACTAATGTTAGCAATGGACCCATATAAAAAATGATATTATTCCAATTATGATTTTAGTGAAAATTATTGCGTTCTTTGCATGATTGTTAACTATTAAAAGTAAAGATATATACAAAACATGATTATTCCACTATTTTTTTTATGCTTAAAACGACCGATATGTACAATTACATCAATATATTTTCTATATTCATGCACAAATGTGTTATCTTCTCACAATATTAATTCAACTATGAGATTTATCGGCCAATGTACAACATGGTTGAAATTACTTAAGGAATTGTACCTAATTTTGTCGTATAGTAGATTTGAAGAGGTTTATGCCACTATAATATAATGTAGTCTCCTTTTCAAAAGGATCAAGATATACTTAACATTCATTATCTTTTTGTGTAAGAAAAATCTATTTCTAGTCCGTCAAAAAAAAAAAAAAAAAAAAACAATGATCACAAAAATTCAACACTCTTTTGATGAGACTAATCTGTTAACTCAGATACAAAATTTGGATAGTGGTTCAACATTACAAATTAATATCAAATTAGGGTATTCATTACAAATTTTCATAGATTAAAGTAAGCACTGCAAATCTCTCTCTCTCTCTCTCCCTCTTTAACAAGTATACATTAAATTTGGATGAAGCTGAATATCTGAGAAGCTCATAAACCTCATTTGGCATTGTGCAAGCATCCCCAAACAAGCTCACTCAATTGAACAGCCAAAGTGAGCAAATTTTTCGATAGCGAAAAAATGTAAGCAAGCAAACAGAGCATATAACTTAACACCCCAAACCATAAACTTCCTATTGCTTATTTCCCTACATTTTCTGAACCTAAACACCAAAAAAGCACTTTTAGTAAATAAAGAAATCCAGAGCAACCAAACAGAGCACAACACTGCAAATATCATAGATCTCCCTCCTTCCTATTGCTTATTTTCCCTACATTCCTCTTCACAAAATTTAATAAAATAATAATAAAGAAGAAATTCTGAGCAACCAAACAGAGCATGGAAAAAAGAAAAATGTGAGGGAATGCTAGAGTGACATACGGGTGAGCGATGAAGGAGAGCTTGGAAGAGTCCCAGCGAAAGGGACAGACGCCGAATTGAACGACGGCGAACTTCTCGGCGGAGTCCTTAACTTTGAGGTAGCGGACGTCGGAGCGGTCGAACTCGAAGGACTCGCGCCAGGGGGCGCTGGTGACGCCGCTCATCTCCAAGTCAATGGCGACGAAGTCTGCCGCCGCCACGTGACGCCGGAGCTCCGCTAGAGCCGACTCGAAGTTCCCCTTCGTCACGTGCTTCAGAGGAAACGCAATCGATTGGGCTGAGCTTGAGGTTGAAGATGAAGAAGAAGAAGAAGAAGATAGGGCACGTGAGAGCGCACGTGAGAGAGTAATGGGATAGAGCTTCTTCATTGTTGTGCGACTGTGTCTGTGTGAGCATACTGTTTGTTTTTTTGTTCGTGGTTTTGGATTTTGGGGTTTAGAGGAGGTAGAAGAAGAAGATTAACGGGTGGGTGTTAAACTAAACGTCGTCGTTTCGTCATGATATTCCCTAACTCTTTTTATACTTAGGCTAAATTATAATTTAAAAAAAAAAAAAAAAACACTATTTTGAGTCTTAAATTTTATCAAAAGTTTTCTTTTCTCACTAAACTTTAAAATTTTCTTTTTTCATCCTTAAATTTTGTAAACAATATTTGTAATAATAAGAGAAAAAAATAGGGATAAAAAAATGTTTTTTAATAGTTTAGGAATGAAAAATATCTTCTTCTTTTTTTAAGTTTATAGGCAAAGTAAAACATTTTCAATAACTTAAGGAGAAAAAAACAAACTTTTCAATAGTATAAGGGCAAAAAATTTGAAAATTTAGAAATAAAAAACAAATTTTTGATAAAGTTTAGAAATTAAAATAATATTTTACCAAAAAAAAAAAGTTGAGAGTTAACAACGCAATTTTAATGGAGACTAACAAAAGAACTAAATTGATCAAAATTGAAAGTTAGAGAACTAGGATGCATTTCAAGCAAAGTAAAAAGGTGTAATTTTTAATTTAGCCTTCTTCTTTTTTTTTCTTTTTGCTAAAATATAATTTCTTAACCACAGTTTAGACAGAATCTTCCATTAACTTCATAGAAGCCTTAGTCAGTATCTTTTTGAATGATGTGACACATCCTAGCCTTTCATTTATTTCAAATCAATCCCGGCCATGAAATGGTCATTCTCCACTTCAAAGGGAAATGGAGAGGATCCAAATCCTTTTTTTGCCTTGTGTACCTTCCCTTGCTTTGACTTTTCAGAAGATTTAGTAGAATTGTTTACCGCATTTTCTTCCCAGAAACTCGTTAGTTCTTTGCTCTCCACTGCTATCTTGGGTTCCACCGCTTCACTCTTCCATTTAATACCAACTGCCTCTGCCTGATTAGCAAACAATACTTTCGAAATGGGTGAGCTGCAAATCTCTTTATAAGTTTCATAATTCCCAGCACGAGTGTTTCCACCTTCCAAAAGTTTTGCAAGAGGGTGCAAAACTGAGATTGGACCATCACTTTTCTCTAAATTTTCCTTTAGAAGCAGAAAATAAGAGACAAATTCTGGCTTGCTGAACTGAACAAACACTGCAGTTTCATCTAAGTGGTAAACAGAGGTAACAGAGGTCAGGCCGAAGACTTTACAGACGGATTCCGCTATCTCCCTTGCCTTGAGTTTGGATGGGAATCCCCAGATTAAAACAATGTCCTCAAACAAAATATTTGGGTATTTGTTTTTGAAGGAATCAGTTCCAAACAACTCCGCAACCTTATTACCAGTACTTAAATCAATGATGTCTCCATTAATCCAACTGAGATATAGATGGTTGACGTGCTTACAGAGCTTTTCATTGTGAGCTAAATTTTCAGAGGGCGAATGGAGTTTAAAATCAATGCCTAGATAACTGCAGGCCTGCACAAAGATACATCCTGTCATAAAAGCATCATACCCAGCTTCATGCTTGGCTCCAGAGTTCCAGTTGGAGGACCTGCAAACATGTTCAATAGAGCTATCAATTCTGCCACTTGGACATGAAAAAGACTATTAGGCACTATGCTTCATTAACAATTTGTGTCAAGATAAAATGGTAAACATTTTATGCTTGAATATTTAAGCGTTGAAGATAACTATGATGTATGAAAGACACAGAAGCAATACGTGCACAACTATACGTCCCATAATGCAGATATTTAGTGTATTAGACTGAATATATACCAAGTTTGGAGGGTCCACTAGTGTACAAGTCTACAATGATAACTTGGTTGCAAATCCAAATGGAATAAAGCACTACCAAGCTATAGTTTATGGGCAGAATGGCAGGCACACCTCATATCATCCATTTGAACCTCCACTTGCACACATTGCTGAAAAGTAAGCCCCATGCTTTTAGAACTAACAGCAATTTGTGGACACAACAAAGCAAATGCTGAGGATAGTGATGTGCTGGACTTCTTCATCAGTTGTTGGAGTACATGATTGGCATTCAAGAGTATTTTGGTGTCAATGATATGTGGAAAGTACTTGTTAACAGAGGAGACAAATTCTTCAGCAGCCGAAGGAAGAGGACCTACAAATTTGCTGTATACTTGTGCAATATCTGTGTCACAGATAGAAAGTACTTAGTAATACTAAATAATGATAACAACCTCTTCATGAGACTTGGAATGAGAATTTTACCCAGGAAGCAATTGTGACCAACAATCAACTTCTGCTCCGATGAAAGTAGGTCAATAACATGGCGAAACCCAATTGCAGCTTGGATTTTCATCTCTGCTACTCTGCGATTCTCATCTTTCACCTCCTTCTGCAAAAGATTAGGATACGGAACATTTTAATTTCTTGTGAGGTACAGATGAAATCACACAAAACTTGAAACCACTATGACTGCCTTGAAGGGAAAAATAAATTCAAATTACAGTTTTAGAAATTGATAAAAGCCTCAGTGGCATGGCCCAGTTGGGTTCGAATCCCCCCTTCCCCCACTTGTTGTAAGCAAAAAAAAAAAGTAACAGATAACAATTTAACCAACTTCCATATCAGAACATTTGGAAAATAACTCTCATATGTATGTGCACATCAAATAGATTTTACATCAAGGACATATAAAAACTTATCTTACCATAAGCAAATCCCTGTCATCCTTTGATTCTGTATACACTACTAGTTGTTGTGAACATAAATCATCACCATTCACACGCACATAAGAAAGATCTTTGAAGTGCTTGTTAATGACCTGCATATTTTCAATATTATACTCAGCTAGATAAGGCCATTGTGCGAGAAAAGAAGCATCTTATTCTCCACAAAAAAGAAAATAAATGAATGAATTCAAACATGTTAGATATAGATTGCAGACCAAACAAAGACTTGGAGATTAGAAAGAGGGCTTTGAAGTTCTAGAAGGCAGACACTTGATAAGTCAATAAATGCGTTAGTAAATCTTATTGGGCTACAACTATATAGAACCAATATGCATCCTAATCCTGGTAGATTAACAATGAATACTTCATAAGACAATAGGATGTGTTAGATAGACGAGGAAAACATAACCACCAATTTGCAATCCTGTTGAACCATCAGTCATACAAAATCCACCTTCCTATCTTGCATAGTAGAAAAACTTAGAATTGAAATTGAGTTAAGAACTTAATGTCTTATGCATAAGTTATTAATATTTCATAGTAGCTTATACAGAGCACAATAGAATCTCAAAAAAAATGTTGAATTTCTCAAAATGTTTTATGAAGACTGGAGTTGATGACAGCTTTTAGACTTAAGATCGTAACACATTTTAACTTCAGCTAACAGCCAAAAAGTGTTTATGACTATAAGGTATATCAAAAAAAAATGAGAAAAAATTGAGGAAGTGTAAGTTAAGTGTTAAATGGTTTCAATGTACATCATGCTTCATAATAAGCAAGTGAATAACTAAATCCAGGTCACAACTCCTAAATGCCTAATGCTCAAAACATACATACAAAAACCTTGAGCTATGCTTGCGAGAAGCCTAAGAAACTAGGTCTGGTAAGGAAAAACTGAGTTAATTAAATTTTACTTTGTTTTTTAGGTAATATACAGCTGTAGTGCTGTACGTAAGTCCACATCTAGCATATAAAATGATACAATTTTCTCTGAATGACAGAGGGTGAGTGGATAGACAAGGTCTGACTGACTTTGGGAAATTACCAAACAGTTCTCAAGGATTTTTATTTTTATTTTTCAATTGGTAAATTAGACACACTGAGTTTCAACTTTCAATCCCACAACCTCATTCCTAAGGATAATTTTCCAAACTACATTTCTAAGAGAATTTTCTCACAATTTACAAACTTAAATTAGAAGATAAAATGAGAATACAACACATTACCATTTGAATTAACCTAAACTGATGAGAAGTAAAGCCGGCCAGACTAAGAGCTGGACGCATTTTAAAGAAAACAGTTTGAAATTGTTGCTTTGAGTCATTTGAGTTCAATTGAAGTTGGGACCCTCCATCCCGTAATAATCCATCGTGCCATTCGCTGAATGTATTCTTGATTCGTTCAGAAAAAAGAACGTCAGCCATGCGGTTTATTGGAATGTCTCTGACTTCTTTCAAGTTGCACCATGTATCTGATAACTCATCCTCGTATGCCATACTCAAACGTCTTAATGCTTCCTCTTCTTGTCCTCTGGATAAATAAGATATTCCTGAGATTATCCAAGATTTAAATTCTCAAACTGAAAGATCATAAATAGCATGATGAATGACATGGTGGAAACAGGTGTTAATTTGTAAGGCAAAATAATCAATTAAATAAAAAATAGCCTTTCTAGCATTCTAGATGCTGCAAGGAACCCCCCCGCCTCTCTCCCTCTCCACAGGCCATGTACATCTAGGCATGATCTATAAATATACATACATCGACACTATCAGTCTTGGTAAGACTATCAAACACCCATTCATCTTTGACCAGATCCATCATATTGGCCACAACATGTCAGGGAAAGATATATTTATGAAAATCCACTTCCTTTTTTTAGTGGAAGCCATAATTTGACTCACATCCAAAATAAAGTTAGGATAAAATGACCTGCACTCTCATCTTGAACAGAACATAAACCTTCTTTGAGTAAGCCAGCTTGTATGACAATCTGAAATGAAGACATGTAAGTAATTAGAAAATGAAACAGAACTTGAGCGCTTCAGTAATGACTGATATTAATTGGGAAAACATCACCATGGTTCCCCTTTCTGTAGGAAATCTTTTAATCCCCCCCCCCCCTCTGTCTTAACACACACAATATGCACATCAGTTTTTACATAAAGATTGGTCATTGCCTACAGTTAAGAGACAACCAAGAGAATGCCACATGGCCGCATGACAATTAGAATTAGTGAATTACTGATCTACACTGGGCCCTCATGAATTTTTAAGAGTAAAAATTTATGTTAATCACAATTGTTCTGCCAATGAAATGTCATCATCTAGCAACTTCTCAGTAACAACCCTAGTTGGCATCAACTTGACAATATAGCAGGAACACTGAGCGACTGTCCTCCATTTAAATATATCTATGACTGTTAGAAAGAGACCATATATCAAACTCAAACCTGCATCCCAGTTTGAATACGGACAAAATCATCCAAATGCAAAGAGAGCTCATGTGGGACCTGTAGCTCAAGAGAAGAAAAATTATCAATACATTTGTAGCACGAAACACTCTAAAATACTGTGTTGTGTGTGTGAGAGAGAGAAGATCTCAAAATGAGGATTAGGTAGTTGTAAATCCAAACTTCAAGGAAAGTGATCCATCAATTCATTAGTCAGGAGGTAATACAACACAAAGTGGTATACATAAAATCACTAAGCACCTTAAATCATCTGTAAGGAAATTTCAAAAAGTTATCAAGCACCTTCAATGAATTAAGCTGCATCACAAGGTCAGCTCTTGAAACACCTTTCCCACTGTTTGCCCTGACATTACCATCAAAAGAGGCAGCTATGATATCTGTTTCACATCAAATACTGAGGAAGAACAAAATATTGTAGCCAAAAACCTCAAGCTGAAACTGGGATCACTGTTGTTCCAGATCATCAATTTAATGGCTTCTTCTTGCCCAATATACTTTGTCCATCGCCTTACCATCCACTGGAAAGGAGAAATTTAATGAGCACTAAGAAAACATACATCCATTGTTGATAGCCTTTCATTCTAACATTCCAATTTATCTTCATGTTTTTTAGAAAACAATAATAATAAGTTTTTTACAGTAGTACAATGAAGCATGATTCTCACTGAAACAGAAAATCAAATATGATGCAGCAAAAGGCCTTGACAAGTAACTGTTAACAAATTGTTCAAAGATATATGAAGCATTGACTCATTCATGTGGAAAACCCTTTCAACACTTTTTCCATATAACACGGAATGTTGACCAGAGAGTTAAGTCCAGAGTTTGGCCTTTTAGTCCAATGAATTGGTCTTTCATTAATGATTTAGAGAATGGTAGAATGGTAAGGTTAAAGCTCAGGTTAAACTTGAGTTACCTGCAATTATTTTCTAATTTAAGGAAGTTAATGAAGTTTACAACCAATACTTCAGGTACAGATACAAAATTTGGTCAGCATTAATTTTGCTTCCTTCGGAGAAATTAAATCCTTGAATTTTAATGAAAACTTCATACATTTGATTGTATATTGCTCCAGAGAACTTTACTCTGACAAAATGTAACTCTAACAGCAGGTCCTTTGATCAGGATATTTACTTGTTAATATAGATGGCAATCCAGGTTATCTTATAATAACATTTTTCATAGAAGTAAAAATGTTGCACCATGTACTTACAACAGGATGAGAGTGCAGAATGGCAAGAGCACGTGCTTGTGCACGTCCGTCACCCTCCACTTTGGGTAGAGGAAGAGTGTTACTTTCCTGCAAACCAAAGTTTGAGGGATTCAAACATGGTAACCATGTAACAGCAGCATGTATTAATTGATAATGGCAAACCTTAAGCAAAGCAAGCTTCCGCAAAATCCCATTGACCATGTTACCAGCACCTGGTCTAAGGGCAACCTTTGCAAGCCTCACATTCTGCAGTTATACGTAACAAATGTGTCAAAAGAAATAAACAACTTGATGAAACATTTAACGATAGTTACATCCAAAAGGGTGAAAATTATGAAGTTATAGGGCCAGAACTGAAACTAGGTCACACCCAACTAGACAATAATTTGTCATATTCAAAGGTTTGACCCTATATATGATAGGTGCCACATGGGTGATCTTCATGTCAAATGCAGAATGATAAGATCATGAAAATAATCAGATCTTTCAGAAAATTCACTAGTCACCAAAAAGGGTCAGCAAAGAGTGATCACTGAATCATTTTCATGTATTTTCAACACCCAGCACACATTTCACAACAAAATGCTCAATCTACATATATGATATATCAAATTTTCATTATTCATAGAAGAAAATGATAAACATATATCTTCAATCAGTTAATCAATTATTTTAATAAATCTAAGTCCTAAAAATCAATGCCCAGCACACATGTCACAGCAAAATGCCCGGTCTACCAATATCAACCTTTTCATATTCATAGAAGAAAATGATAAACGGATATCTCCAATCAGTTAATCAATTATTGCTGATAATTATCTCTAGCTGAAATAGAGTAAAAAAACCAACAATAGAAATTAGTACATATTAACCTTACTAAAAGTATTAATTAAATATAAGCAAAAGTTTACCTCGTCAACAACAGCATAATATGGCATATCTAGCTTGATAATCTCGTAGAAACCAATTCGGAGAATCTAGAAACAGAGATTAAAAACAAAACCATGAGTAATTGAGATAATTATCAGTATAGGGTCAAACTTTCCAAATATAATTTCAAAGAATCTTGGTAATGGTTTATATTCTCTGTGCAACCCTGAACCCTCCAATTTGATTCAACAGCATTCAAGCATAAACTCTTTAGAATACAGATGAAATATAAGTCCACATATCAATAAATTATTAGCAAGCATACATGCAACCAGAGAAAGGTATAAATGTAGGGTCAAATTCATAAAATCTGCCCACTCAACTGTATTGTTATACTGGCTGCTGTTACACCATAGTTGGTTGGTGCATGCAAAAGAGCCAACAGGAAGTGTGCAAAATCAAAAGTACCTGTAAGAGAAGAGGCTCCATGTGTCTAAATGTTCTATCATCGTTGCATATTGAACAGATTAAATAATCAAGATATCTCCTCCAACGGATGGTGCCGCCAACAATATCTGTAACCTATATAATTTTTTAAAAATAATATCAAAAGGGAGAAGGAAAGATATAAATGGAAGAGGTTTTTGCCAAGATAGACTTTTCAGACTGCAAGAAAGTATTATTATCCCACTTTCACAAAGAACATCAAACTTAAACAGTTTAAACCCTTTAGGTGGAACTATTATATCAAGATTTTCCTGCATTCCTTTAAATTTTGAAATGAGATAAAGGAAAAAGGTCTTAAAGAAATTTTGAATATTGATAGAAAGTATATATACAAAAACGACAGATAAGAAATAGAGAGAGAACCAATCTAAGATCCCGATCCTCTAACTCCCGGGTGCGAAACCCAAGAGTTCTTTCAACATATCCCATCTCATTATCACCAGAACCCTTCCCTTTCTCATTCAAAAGGTCAGCAAAAGCACCACCCAGCTCTATTCTCATCAATCTCACTGCAGACACTATATAAAGCCAAAAACAAATTGACATTAGAAATCCAAAATGACACAAAAATTCTGACCAACTATTCTTATAGCCAAATATAGATGAACCGCAATATTCCCAAACTTAAGCGCATAACAAAAACACCAATATCCAATTCTATCATACACTAATTCTACAACATACACAGAGGAGCTACAATTACCAGCCCTGTGAGGTGAGACCTCCAAATTCTGCTTCCGGATCTTGTTAAAGGAACTGTCAGAACCTGAAAATTTGCATTTTTTCAAGTCAATCAGAGTAACAAGAAGGTAAACTAGAACCAAGTTAAAAAAATATTATACTGATATTACTAAACACACACTCCCCATGATTTTTAAGAAAGAAAAACAAAATTTTGAACCACACTAAGAACAATAGTGGCATTACACTCATCTATTAGATGGATACTTATTGCTTTCCATTGAAAACCGTCATGTTCGATTCTATCATTACACTTCCTAAGAAACCAAACCCAAAAGTTTTACCTTTTTTTCCTCAATTAACATTAAACAAAGCCAAGCCCTCTCTTATATTACTATAACACACCTTTCCTTTGGCTGCTGAGAAAGAAAATACAATTTTAAAATTTAATGATAACCCATTACACTAAATTAAGTGTTTGTTTTTAGAGAGCCCATCATTTCACTTTTCTTGAATTTTCTCATGAACCAAAAGGAAAGTTCTGAACTTTTACCTTTTCTGGGATTGTAAATAGGTGTCTTGGTCTTTGTCTCCCGGGAGGTCTTGGCAAGCTTCAGTGGCTTTGAAGAAGCTTTGTGGGTCTCAGTTGCACACAGAGTTGCAGTGAGGGAGAGAACTTGCGCCATTGTTTGTCTAACTCCTACGTTTACTTGGATAATATGCAAACGTGCCACTGTGCAAGTGTTTTTTTTTTTTTTTTTTTAAAGAAGATTGTTCCAAGTTAATACTTGATTTTTGGTATTAAAAAAAATTAAAAAAATATGGAGTTCTATTTTTTTTTTTTTGGTAAACAAAATATGGAGTACTATTTAATATTTGGGTCTAACTCCTATTTAATATTTATCCCTAAAATAGTAAAATCTGAATGGTTATATTTTATTCATTCAAATTTGAAAAATATTTTAAAGCTTTTTCCTCTCCCAACAATCATGAGTTGTTTTAAAATCACATCTTTTTTTTTTGTCCCAACTTTGCCATAATTTTGACGTGTCAAATTGTGAACGATTGTCTAACACTTTCATATAAACTCAATTTTTTTCTACTACTCAAAAATAGGTCACATAAAAATGATGACAAAATTATGATAAAAAAAAATTATATTCCTAAATTTTCTCAACAATTGTAGGAGTGCTATATTGCTTTGTCAAATTTTTAATTTTGTAATGTAAGTAATCCAAATTATAACAGCATGATCATGGAAAGGCGTATTCGTTTGGATACATATCCACGTCCCAGCATTTGGTGTTTTGGCTTTTTTTTTTTTTTTTTTAAGTCAATTTTCATGTGATTATACACTGTTCAGTAGGTCCCGTGTACTGTTCACGGGACTCACAAACCTCTTTTTTTAATAAACATGGGACCCACAAACCTCTTTTTTCAACAAAATTTTTATTAGAAATAGATTCCACGGCACTATTTACTCATTTAAAAATTATTTTGCTACAGTGTTTTTAGTTTTCAGCAAAATAAGCGGTATTCAAACAGACCCTAAACGGTTAATAAAGTGTATTTGCAAAATTTTAAAAGAAAATGCTATAAGTTTTATTATATAAAATAAAATTTACAAATTAATGTGGTAATAAATATAATGAGTGGACTACCACTTAGTAATTAAATATGTGAATTTTTATTTGTAATTGGTTATTGATGACATATTGGTCAAAAAGTTAATTATAATAAAAATATGTATTTTTTTATTAAATAGTAAATTTTGTATTTTTTTTTTTTTTTGAAACCAGTAAATTTTGTATTACCCCTACCACTACTCATTTTTAAAATAATAAAAGTGAGCTCTTTCTTCTTAAAAAAATGGACTGTTTGAATTGAGGAACTAAAATAAAAAGTGACCCCAAATTTTAGGACCAACTTTTGAGAAACAATATATGTTTTTTCCTTGATTCTGTTATCAATATTTTATTTGTCTAAACGTTTTACATAATCATTAAAAATAAGTTCAATAGAGGACCTTTCTTTAAAAACTTTTTAAGAGTAAAAAAATATCTACTCAAACTATTAGATACTTTTAATAGACCATAAGGAAATTCCCAAAAAAAGAAAACATGATGTGAACTTCTCTCTTCAGCCCTTTCTCTGAGGACCAATGTTTTTTTTTTTTTTTTTTTTTAAATGAAACTCTGAAGACCAATGTTTTTGTTCTTATTTTTTTATATTTGAAAGTTTCAAGTTATGCCTTTTGTTTTTGTAACGATAACTTTATATTTTTATATAAAAATACTAATCAATTTTTTAGGGTACTGTATGCCTATTCTTTTTTTTTTTTCTTTTTTAATTGAGATTTTTAAAAAAATGTCCTCCAAAAGTGATAGTCCATCCTAAAAACGGGCGAAACCCGACCCAGCAAGTTTTATGTACATGTATGTATGTACATCTTTTTCCAAAGTCATTAATTACTCATTGCCTTCTCTTCCGCAGTTTCTCTCCCCATTCTTCACAGCTCTTATGGCTGCTTCTACTGTGGAAGTACCAATCTTCACAGAAACTAACTTGGGCACTCGCATAGCAATGGCTGTCCCTCCAGATATCACTGCAAGAGACTTCAAGAGTGAGCAAAACTAAATTATCTCACACCCATTACCCTCTTTTTTTTTCTTTTTTCTTTTTTATATCAATTTTTCTCTTTTTTTCTCTTTTTATTCTATCCACTATTTTCTGTATAGCACAGTTTGCTTTTAAAAATAATGTAGCTTTCATGTAAAATGAGCAAAATAATCTCACACCCATTACTCTCTTTTTATCAAAATTTTATCTTTTTTCCTCATTTATACCATCCACTCTTTTCTGTATAACACAATTTTTTTTTTTTGGGTAATGCATTGTGAAAAAACATAAGGTGAATTATTCTGGGTGGTAGCCATTTTTGTTTCCAAATTACTTTCTTTGTATTAAAAAGGCTTCCTTTATTTGGTTATCTTTACTTGGCTCTCTGGGATTGAGTATAGTTTTATGCATTAATATAATTATTAAAAAAAAAATTATTTATTGTATTTAAATAGCTGATTGGTAAGATTATAATTTTTTTTGGGGGGGTCTAAATCATTTTGCTTTGTTTTGATTAACTAAGATTTATTGGTTTATAACAATCCTTAATAATGCAAACCATTGGTGCCATTGTAGAAGGTTAAATGTGATATCCAAGTTAATCTCTTTGAAGAATTACTTGTATGAGGATATTAGTACTGATCGTTTTAGGGAGTCTAAGGTTTGCTGGTGGAGATCCTATTAATATGGTCTTTATGAATGTGTGTGTGTTTACTTCCATATTGTGAGTTTGTATACTTGCCCCATGTTATGTTTCATAGAAGAGCTTCTAGTTCATTTGTCTTGTGTAAGCTTGATAAATGATGGCCATATCTAGTTTATGGAATGATAATTTAGTCCAACATCTCTCTGTAGGAGAAGCTGAAAGAGTGCATTTCAATTGTTTCCCCAAGTCAGGAGAGATCATGATCCAAGGATTAATGGTGCCTTATCATATTTATTTTACTCAATACCCATTTCTTGTTCTCAATTATACCATTGAATTCTTTTCTTTATGATCTACTTTTTTTTAAAAAAAAAAGCTTCTAATTCTGTACTCCATGTTCTAGTAGGTGAAGCGAAAGTCATTCTTTTACCATCTGCCTGAGTCAATGCCAATGAAATATGCTTTCCAGGGTAAGAAAGGAACTTGGTTTCTGCATGTGGAAGCACGGCCTTTGAGCGATTTAAGTAGGTCCGGTTTACCCAAGGGTGTGGCTACTAAAGTTATGGAGCATGTATTATATGATGGTAGGAAAGATGCAGTTTATTTGGAACCACCAAGCTTCCTTACAAATACTGCTCAGACTGACACAAGAGGAGAAGGAAAGAAAAGGAGTTCAGAAAGATCAAACTGCATTAAACCTTCCCTGCAAGAGCTTCAGAGCACCGTCTTTAGTCCAAAGGAAAAGACAAATAAGAGATTGAAGAAACACCATCTTTTGGAGTGCACAGCAAGTGAAATAAAGAAGGGATGTAATGGTAGAAATGAAGACGCTCCTGGTGTTACTGCTAAAGAGAGGTCTGATATTTGTCTGTCTGCAAATGAAGTTGAGGCTAGAGAAGGATTGAGCACCAGTGCAATAGTGAAGGCGGCCCCAAGTGACGTGTCATCAGAAGTAGTATCAGTTACAGCTATCATTAAGAGGTATTTCCCAATTTCCAATGAGGTGAGCAGTCTTAGCAGCCCTTCAATCTCTGATATTGATGTCACACATAGAACCTTTCAAGGTCAAATGGAAGAACCATTGAAGACTAAAGCAATTGATAAATGCTCAAGCATACATGTTGATACCCTCCCTGGGTTTGCAGTCAAAACACCACCAAGGATGTTGCCATTGCAAACAACTGCTAGAACTCCAGACTGTTTGGGGAATAAGCCTGGAAGATATAAAGTTGGAAAACGTCTCATTCTGGCCTCATCTAATCTCAGGACTTCTGGCAGCAAGCAAAGACCTACAATTCCGCTATGCAGATTCAAAGATGGAAAAGTGTTAGAATCCTCTATGGTTAAAAATTCAGTCTTTGAGATTAGTGACAGTGATGACTGACACTACTTGGAGGCCTCTTGCTGATTGGGACTACTATTGCATTAAAATATTATGCTCATGCTGAGGAGAAGCTACTAGGCAGAAGGCTCATCCTCATGGTTGGGGCCAGTTATTTGCTGAGCAAGTGAAAAACAATGAATGGATTATGAGCAATTCTTTCTATGAACTTGGATAAACACCTGCTCATCAACAATCAGACTCATGATTCAGTTCAAGCAACAACCACAGAATACTTTGAGAAACAAACTAAAGAACAACGAAACTCATGATTTAGGTTGACCAGCAGTTTTTTATGCTGATATTTTACGTGAAGATGTTGGTCTTCCACGTAAGCATTGCTGGGATTGCCAGGCATAGATGAAAATAGAAGATAGCTATTGTCAAGGCTTTTTGAAGAGAAACTGTCTTTAGCAAAGGAATGCATACTGGAGCAGGTAATTGAAGTGAATGAACTTGCAGTGGTACGTCTACAGTGAGATCAGTAGTAAGTTTACAACTAAACGAGATTGAAGACAGTTCTTTCAAGTAAAGCATTAGTTTTTAATACTCTGGTGTGGTGTGGTGTGGTGTGTTGTAAGATTGCAATTTCTTAGAAATTTATTTCAATTTTCAATGTGTTAGCGTTAAGAGAAAGAGTGAAGTACTTTAAATTTATATATATATATATATATATGAAGTATTCAACGATGAAGTTTTATTCTGCTCAACTGCATGAAGTTAATTCTATGCTTTTATCCGTTGGAAAACAAAGGAATAAAAGAAGCAACCAAATGAACAAAGAACAATGGCTTAGAGGCACAAATGGATCTTGTGCTTAGACAATATTTGCCCCCATGCAAGCGGTATTACAAATTTTTCCTTGAGATACAACTAAGTCTGCTGAGTTCTACAAATAGCAATTTCAGAAAAACCCAACAAATTTCTTGTGTTTTTTAAAATTTGATTATCATGGGATAATAATTATTCTTACTTCAATAATGAGAGTTTAAACAACATATATAGACCATGAAAAGTCACAAATAAAGTATTATCACGGTAAGAAAACAATTAGATACAATCTCATAATGTCCACAAAAGTTTAAATATCAAGTGATGCAACTCTTAATCGTGGTTGTCAAAATCGCGATCTGAATTGTAGGATCGCACGATTTTACGATCTCATTTTACCAAAAGTTTTAGAATCGTACTAGGATCGTAAAAATGGTAGGATCGTATGTAGAATTGTATAGGATCATATAGGATCGTAGGATCATATAAGATTATGAGAGATTACGGCCCTGGCCCATTTTTATAGAATGTGTTGGGCCAAACCCACGTGAATGGGTGGAGTTGTGTTATTGCCGCTCAAAATGGAAGTTTAACTAGTTATATTTTCCCCTTAGATTAAAAGTTTTACAATGGAATCGCCATTTATTTAATTATTGGAAAAAATAAGAAAACTATAATTGAAAAATTCCTCATTTTATTATTTTGAAATTTACATTGACCATAGGAAAATTACATGACTTTGGTCCTAAATACAATCTAAGATAAAGTACATGACTTTGTTCCTTAGTTACAATCTAAAAATCGAAAATTACATAGATAAGCATTTGACCTACTAACCATTAATCTAAGTTTGGAGGCTATGTAACAAGGTGGAAAGGTGTTAGGCACCCACCTTGCCCGGTTAAACCAGTCTTCTAGACTATGGTGGCCAATATTCATATCACATCATTCAATATGTTATCAATCAATTTGCATATTGAATTTAATGTGTGTGCACGTGATAAACCCTAATTCAATTTATTAAGCATTGCATTTGGATTTGAAAAATTAATTTTAGTGAATGTGTGTGGATAATGATATCCTAGATTCAAAAATTTGAAAAAATTATGAAACAAACATGTTTTTTTTTTTTTTTGTATTTTTGATGTGGATCTAAGATTAAAACTAGTGTTATGCATGAACATGTTATGAACAACCAAAAACATGTGAAGAACACATAAGAACAATTAAGAACATTCAACATATTCAAGAGAATTTAAATAGTTACTTTCATGTTTTAATCCTAAATTCTTACAAAAAAACAATTTAGGGAAATGGATTATACTTTCATGCAAAATCCATATGGTGGAGGAGGAGACTCTTGGTAGAGGTCCTAAGGGTCGAGGAAAAGAAGAGTTAGGAGAGGGAGAGTAAGTCTCACTCAATATCTTGAGTCTAGAACTCAAGAGAGAAGAAGAAATGGGGTTTTGGTGTGCTTTGGAATGAAGAAGAGTGAGAGTTTATATGGTAGTGGTGGAGGAAATATGAATGGAATGTCATTTAATGAGGGCTGACAAAGAATCATGAACCTAGACCTTATTTTAGCTTTGGAGAAAATCTGGTACATTAAATAAAAAGATTGGTGGGAATGAGGAGCAAGTCAAAATTTAGTTTTCCTATAGTTGCTATAACAGCCTGTAGAGCCAACTTTGAAAAATTATATCCAACTCAATTCTGATCAAAATTGTCTCATTCATATGCTCAAATTGAAGCCCCGGATGTCTAGTTTCTGGAAAAATTAACCTCATTCATAGATTCAAAATATTTTGAGAGATATAGATGAAATAGTGAGCAGAGGTCATTTGTTAAAAAATGGTTTCAACACAACTAACATTAATATGTCCGAAATTAGCTCCAAATTAACATTAAATGGCTCCAATCACTCTAATTTCAGACTTAATTAATTTCAAATTTACTCTAATTAAAAGATAATTGTACAAATTACTCATTGAATAATTAATGTTTAACTATCTAATTAATTAGGTTTATGCAACCTCACCATAAAATGTAGTTATAACCAATCAAATTATGACACATCTTTGACCTCAAATTAATTACATTTATAACCAATTAAAATTAATTGTTCATAATCACATATAGTTGGACTAAATTTGTGATAGTGCATCTCAACCATTAAAACTTGAGTTGATAATAACTTTCAATCTGGTGGTCCAATTAAGGCTTATAACCAGTCGATTTGATCATTACAATATCAAGATCATTTTAGTAAAATGAGATTAAGGATCTAATGGCCAGAATCAAGATGCATATTTTCAAGGCAAAATTACCCTTTTACCCTCCATGTGAGGTTAAATATGGGTTGCAAAATATGGTGTCAACAAAAATCCTACCAATCCTACCAAAACATCAATTTTTGATTTTTTTTTTTTAAGGGATAAATTTTTGGTTTTGATTAAACTTTAAGGGTTTTTATTTTTCTATGTTGTGATAGTATGACTTTTTATTTTTTATTTTTTATTTTTATAAAATTATGTTAACCTAAGCAAATGTTTTCTTATTTTTAGTTCATTTGTAATCAAAATGAAGAAATGTTTCATCATTTCTAAATGAATAATTTATATTGGTTTTGCTACATTTTAAGGTATAATGTTGTTAAATTTGTTTGATCAATATACTAATTTGTGTTATAATATTACTAAAATGTTTTTCTTATATATAATTTTATTAGTATGCTTGTATTTATATATTGATTGATTGATTTCTTTGAGCATGCTCTATAATTGTTGTTGAGTGGTATAATTTGAATAATTGAGTATAAAGTTGAATCTTGATCTCTTTTGTAGCTCTAGTATACAAATATACAATGTCTATATAGATGATAAAATGGATGATGATGATTAAGACGGTGATCATAAGAACCCTAGAATGAGCATTTTAATATGAAATAATTAAAATGAATAAATGTTATAACATAAATGAAAAGATGTGGGAGTGAATATGGAAGATAAGGAATTAGTGAAAATGTTTAATCTCACATTGAAAAGGAGAGAGACTATTTTATTCTTTTTAATTGTGGTGATTAATGGGCTAAAATATATTGTCTCGGATATTGGGCTAGATACTTGCGCAAGGGGGAGGTGAAAAGTGGGAATTTTTTAGAAAATACCCATCAAACCCAAACAATATCATTAGTTAGGCAAACTTTCAAACTAATTTCGTTTCTAACAATTTGAGTCCAGAGGACTCAATTTTCCTGTAGTTTTTTTCCTGTTTTGCCAGCAGTTGAGGTGGACAAAAAGTCCACGTAAGCCAAAAACCGAGTTTAGAGGACTCGATTTCTATGTATAAAAACCGAGTCCAACAAACTTTGTTTCTATACATAGAAATCGATTCCTCTAGACTTGGTTTCTATGTACAGAAACCGAGTTCATTGGACTCAGTTTTTATACGTAGAAATCGAGTCCTCTAAACTCGGTTTCTATGCATAAAAAACGAGTCCATTGGACTCGAGTTTCTAGTATCCTGTCCTATCCACAGCATCATCAGTCTCATCCCAGTCTCATCCCATGGCAGACGGTCATGTGTACTGAGCTAGAAATTGTGTCCTTTGGAGTCGATTTCCAAGAATGGTCCCCATCCCTCCACGTGTTGCCGTGGGTCCCAACTGGGACCTATTTTTCTCCTTACCCTGTCTCACACCTTCAGCTCTTTTTTTCTCTTTAGAAACTCAGCTCCTCCTCATAAACAATAGCTCCTATTCATAAACAACTTTCCTACTCTCTCACAACACTTGTCTCACACAACACTCATCTTAGGTAATGTGTTTACAATATTGTGATTATTTGCTAGTTTTTGTTTGAAGAAAAATTTAGAACATATTAGGAAAAGTTTTGTTTTTGTTATTTGTTAGTGTAAATATTGTGTAATTTATTGTGACTATTTGCTAGTTTTTTTTTTTTTGGACACATTATATACACATTTATATAAGATCATGAATCTACTTATGATTAATTATTGGGGAATATTTAGTACTAAATATTGTGATTAAATAACAACTGTAAGGTAGGAATTTGTTCCCCCCACATCTGATTGTATCCTACCGCAGTGCCTGGCGCGGTGCGGTTTTGTCCTCGTCCCCGAGTGCAGGCACGAGCAAGCAAGCGCCTAGCTTGGACTTGTACTCGTCGAGTCCCACATCGGTTAGAGAGAGCGCCCCACTACCCTTTATAACGCTTCAGGAGCTTGGGTAGTGGGGCGCTCTCTCTAACCGATGTGGGACTCGACGGGTACAAGTCCAAGCTAGGCGCTTGCTTGCTTGTGCCTGCACTCGGGGACGAGGACAAAACCGCACCGCGGTAGGATACAATCAGATGTGGGGGGAACAAATTCCTACCTTACAACAACATATTGGGAATTATTATTATTTTTTTTTTTTGTTAGTGTAAATATTGTGATTAAATTATTTGCTAAGTTTTTTTTAAAAAAATTAATATTGTGATTATTGGGAATATTTAGTACCAAATATTGTGATTAATTATGTTATTACAACATATGGGAATATTTGTTTTGTTTGTTAGTGTAAATATTGTGATAATATGCTAAGTTTTTTTTTTTTTTTTAAATTACTATTATGATTAATTATTGGGAATATTTAGTACTAAATATTGTGATCAATTGTTAGGAATATTTAGTACTTTTAGGTCTTTATCATGGATATGAAATGGATTATGAGTTTGATACCTAAGATAGTATTTGTAGTCTTTTTACCATAAATTATTTCAAGATATACCTCTTAGGATTTGTAACAGAGATTTCAATGGATAACTGGTTGGTATATAATATTTTTGTTCATCATAATTTATTTGAATGGGTTTTGGAAGTCATGCCCCTAGAATGATTTGTAATTTTTAAAGAATATGAATTTAGTAATGACTATTTTTGTAAGATTACTAAAGGTGAGTATATGCAAATTTTGTTGAGGTTAGTATTGTTGGCATTTCATACGCAAAGTTTTGTGATTGATGTTGATTGAGCATTATAAATTTGTGACTAACACAATTGTACTTGATGATCTATAGGTTAACAATGATCCATATAAATATATACTACAGTGGACCCCTTACCAATGCCAACCCTTATGACGGATTCTCATTTCAAGGTCCGGGTATCAAGTGCTACTATATGATGATATGCCGTAAGCTAAAGACCCTGAATGAGCTGAAAGTAAAAATTATGGAAGAGTTGCAAGTGAACCCTGCTTAGCATGACATGCATATTACTTTTCGTTCTCCATATGAAGTCCTCAACCAATGCATTAATTATAGATATATGGAGATAATAGAGGACAAATATGTGAAATTCATGTTTAGTAAGATGCAGAAATGGGAACAAGCAACATATTTTGAGTTGTACTTCACTTTGGAGCCTAATGCGGAAGTCGGCATAGAGGAAGAAATTGTACAAACAACTACATCTTTACAGTTTGCAGTCTTACATGATCGATGCACCACATTGGGAGGCTATACACCCCCTTTTCAAGAGACACCAGCAACAATTGAAAGCGAATGGTATATATCAAGTAATTACTGCATACAACATCCATAACTTTGGAGGGGGACACCATAATCATGAAGTAAACCTAATAGCCAGAACATGTCATTGTGGAAAGTGGCAAAATCAAAAGATCCCTTGTTCACATGCAATTAAAGCTATTCAGCACTTGGGGCAAGATGCGACTACATATATTGACCCATGTTATAGTTTGGAGAACGCCATTCGCACCTACTCACATCCATTTGTGGTGCCAATGTCGGAGACATTGTGGAGGGATGTGAACGGCCCAAAGTGGGTGCCTGACCTAAACCTGTTGCGAGGCAAAGGTCGACTTGTGGCATCTAGGATACAGAATGAGATGGATGGGGTTCGGCAAGAACCGGGAAGCCGAAGGCTAGATTCTGACTTAAGGGAGATTCAACAAAAGCAGAGCTGTGGATTGTGTCATCAACATGCCATAACCGTAGAAGATGTCTGCTTTCCCGTGGGGCTTCGACAAGTGGTAATGATCCAAACTAAGTAAGTGATGCTTTTATATAAAATGCCATGATGGACATCAATTAACCAAGTTGCATAGATTAGTGCAACTATTAGTTAGAGCAACTATTTTGTACACCATTGCTTTTGTCTATAATCTAGTTTATATTAATTGCATTTTGATAAAAAATAATAAAAATGCACTTAGCCATTGGAATACAAAATTGTGCTTTTGTCACTAAATAATAGGTACTCAGGACATCCTTTTATATAAAATGTCATGATTGTATCAATTAGCCAAGTTGCATAGATTAGTGCGTATGTTTTAGCATTTGGTATCTAACGACAATATTTGAATTTTTGTCAGGTATGCAGATACTCAATTTTGGAATGGCATTGTAGATGTAAATTGGGGTTCTCTTTATTGTGTATTTGAACTTACTACTAGGTTCTATGCGGACAATTATTACTACTAGGTTGTATGTGGACAATTATTATTTTGTTTATCATTGAATGAACTTTTAATCGAAGTATTCTATATCCAATATACCTGTTTCTAGATTGTGATATTATGAATGTTTAATTTTGTCTTTCAATTAGTTGGAATCTATTTCCATTCTTTTCCCCCTCTAAAACATGATATAGCATCATTCAGTTATCCTCATTCTAAGAAATACATGTACTTGTGAAATTCAGTTAGCCTTGATGGGCATCTTACTTGTGAAATCCATATTAGTACATTATGTTACAAATTATATCTGATTTTTTTTTCCAGGCCCCAGGGTGAGAAATACATGTACTTTTCAAACTAAGTCTACTCAAATCAAATAATACCCTTTCCACAGATGGACATGTTGATGGTATGACAACTGCCCTGCATTAATGATGTTGCTTTAACTTCTATGTGGTTACTTTCTCAATTGACTTCATCATTGTCTAGCTCCCATAATCATACATTAGGTAGGCCGTAGAACATGCTCCATTGTGCCAGTAGCTCTTTTTTTCTTTTTTCCTTTTTGGGGCCTTATTTTTTAAGAGATCTGTGTTAATGGTTTTGTTTTTGAAACCGAAAGACCTGGATCTGTTTAGTGCAATAATGAAATTAAAATTTGCCTTTATTTCTCAATCAAGGGTGAGGTACTGAGGAAATTACCTGTAGAACCACATAATTCTCCCCATGTGCTACACTTTCGCCTTTGATTCAATGCATAGTAAGTTACACTCACAATGACAAATAGTGACAAAAAAGTTTCTAAATACACAAAATCTTCGTGAAATTTGTTTCTCTACATAAAGTTTGAAAGATTGAATATTTGAAAACCATATATAACTCCAAAAGTAAAAGAAAACTGTTTTGAAGACAAGCTCATTCTATTTCCACTTTCTAATAAATCACTCACTTATTTGTTATTGCACACAAAGTTACAAGAAACAATCATCTCAATACCCATCTCAAAAGCCAATAGCAACAGATCAGCAACTCGACTCAGCTTCTTATCTCAGGCTTCCATTCTAAAACCAGTTCCACCAGATGTCACCTTGACCATCAATAATTCCATTGTTACCTGTATGAAGAAATTAAAGGCATTGAAAAAAAATAAAATAAAATAAAATAAAAACCCATAAAAAATGCATATGGAAGATGATTCTTCATTAATATCACGAACCTGTTATGATAACATCTGTTAAATTGCGTCCGTTGATGAAGGTCAATAAATAGGAAATTGCTAAAGCTATTACACAAACTTACAAACTGACATGACAATGAATATGATTGGTGCCACTTCAACAACATAATAAATAGCTATCTAAATTACTTTTTTGTGATCTCGTGACATATCAGTTTGTAAGACATATACAATAAAATTATAAAATCTTTCACATCACTCCTAAAATTATTCCTAAATATGGACTAGCAGTGGAGCATTAATGATTATGGATAAGTAAATGAATTATTACAGTAGCATATCTATCCCAAAAAATACATTGATTTTGCTTGTAATTTAGTTAAAACTCAAAACCAACTTCACTGGAATGAGCATTAGTTTTTCTAACCATATTGTGAATAGCTCCATACTGTCCCTCATACTAAATTTCCTATCTTAGATTAATTGCAAAGATGTCATTTAAAGCAGAGGCAAATCATCTGCAAATTTTCATATTTAATATTCATGTTTACAAGCTTTTCTGCTAATAAGGGAAGGTGAATGCTTACTGTTGATCCAAGAATTACTGCATCCTTATCTAACCAAAGAGTAAGATGACTGATGAGATCGAAGCTTCTTGTAAACCACTGGCCTGCCGGGACAAAAAGCTTGGCCCCACCCTTGTCTGCAAATGAATTGAGATAGAAGATGGCATTCTGAAAGGCTTTTGTATTGAGAGTGGACCTGTCGCCAACCGCGCCAAATTCAGTAATTGAGACACTGTGAGGTCAAATTTCCCCTGAATTTGTCTGTTTGCAACATAAGTTGCCATTGGCAGCCCATGAAGCATCACTGAGTAAAGCAAGTACCAGAAGCACATCCACCAGCTGGAAGAGAAAAGTTTAACATTGATTACTTTAAAAAAAATATAAAAAAGACCATTAGTAGTGTGTTCGGGTGACTGTTTAAGTAGCTTCCTTTTGATCTGACTTACTGTCCTAACAAGAGAATGGAAAGAAAGAGCTAGGCAAATTAAGTATAAGCTGAAATAGCAACAAATGGTTAAAGGGAAGCAAAGAACACATAATAGTTCTTAAATTGAAGCATTTGAATCCTACCCAAATCACTCAATGATGATAGAATAGCTGGGAAAATTACCTACATTTTTTACAAAAAAGATAATAGACCAAGAAGAGCTTCAAGAATTACAAAAAAAGAAAAAGAACAGAAAGCTAACTAATTATTAAAATACCAGTTATCCACCACCACTCTTTAAATAAAGAATGAAACAAAAAAGAAAAAACAAAAAACAAAAAAACAAAAACAAAAACTTTACTCTATTAGATTCTAGAAAAGTTTCAAATATAAAATTAATATGTGCTTAATTTGTGGCTGAAACATGATGAATTAAGTAGACATTTCATGAATTTTCAGCAAAGAAAATAGAAAATCAAAATCAGAACAAGCACCAAAAGAAAGCAGGAAACAAAGTAAGCAGTCAAAATATGTACTGACAGTAAAAGATCTCGTCATGCGACTAAGATCTGTTTCCTCTTTAGCCCAAGCCCAAAAAGAAAAAGTTATAGAGGCAAACTTATCAGCCATAAATTCCATATCATCAAGGCAGTTATCAAGTAACCACTGACACAGAAATCTCACATATGCCTCTGCACAGTTCATATCATCCTACAAAAACAGACACTTTAATTTTGCATCTGTGTATTAAATTTCATACTACATGTATATATGTGCACCACAACAAGATAAAACATCAACATTTCAGCCTTTTTGACCCAACAATTGACATTTCAACCAATATTTCCTTCAATTTCTTAACAGCCTATTGCATAACAGCTTGCATTGCAATCCCAACACATAACAATTGCTGATGAAATAGTGCAAATGGATGAGCAAAGCGGTGTAAAATGAATTCATTGGAACAAAACTCTATTATCTTGAAATTGCATTGCTCCTTGGCCAAAGCCATGTCAAGGTTGATGTATTTAACAACAATTAATTTATTAAATTATGATAACGGAGCTACCCACACTAGGATTTTCCACACATACAAACACCTATGCACAGACTCATTTGAAGCATTCAATAGAACTTCAAAAGTCTATAGATCAGCCTTCTCAAACACGATAAATATCAATAAGTATATGCAAATTCACAAACCTTAAGTTCTGCAAATGCTATTTCAGGCTTCACCATCCAGAACTCAGCTAAATGACTGGAAGTGTGAGAGTTTTCAGCTTTTAGTGGTCCAAACGTATAGACACTAGTAAGAGCACATGCATAAGATTCAACTTGTAATTGGCCAGAGACAGTCAAAAATGCTTGACAGGCAAAGAAATCATGGGTATAGTCAATCTTCCCATCATATTTGGGTAAACCAGGTTTAAGCTTTGATCTCCCCTCCAACTTTGGCAGATTCTCTTTTGCTATTTTTAGTTCAGACACAGAAGCAAGAATTTCATCCTTTCTTGCTTTGGCAGATTTCAGCAAGATTGGAAGGATCCACAATGATACTGAAAAGAAGAGAACAAAAAAATACAGCTCAGAACCTGTTTTTTGTACCATAACTGAAAAATATTTTTCAAATATAACCATTACATCTACATTCGCAAATCATTTTTCCTACAATAATTGGCAATTGATTAAAGCTTTGTTCGAGTTACTGTATAATTCAGCAAACACACAATGAGAATGATTGATTGAAGGGTTCACCTTAAATATCAATACATAGAGCAAGAGTTTAAATCTTTCCTTCTTTTTTGTTGATAAGTAGAGGAAGAGTTTAAATCTAGTAAAATGAGACTTAAATATCTACAGTGTCTGCATCTCCATGTGTTGTGCTGCAACTGTTGTTAATATTTTAAATTATACTTTTTCAAATTAGAATGGCCACTATGAAGTTATAATGAATGACAAGGTCCTTTCTCTTATCAAAGAGGCAGAGGCACATTACAAATGCCCTTCAAGCTCCTTGTAATGTGCCTCTGCCTCTTTGATAAGGGAAAGGACCTTGTCATTCATTATACCTTCATAGTGGCCCTTCTAATTTGAAAAAGTATAATTTAAAATATTAACAACAGTTGCCGAAACAACATTATATAGAAGTATAATTTCATAGTGGGCCTTCGTTAGCACCATCTGCATTCTCCAAGTCAATATTAGGTTCCTGGTAACCATGATGCTGCTCCTTAATAGACTCCTCTTCTCCAAACGTACCAAACGATCTTTCTCAAGCTCCTTGTAATGTGCCTCTGCCTCTTTGATAAGAGAAAGGACCTTGTCATTCATTATAACTTCATAGTGGCCCTTCTAATTTGAAAAAGTATAATTTAAAATATTAACAACAGTTGCAGAAACAACATTATATAAAAGTATAATTTCATAGTGGGCCTTCTTTAGCACCATCTGCATTCTCCAAGTCAATATTAGGTCTCTGGTAACCATGATGTCGCTCCTTAATAGACTCCTCTTCTCCAAGTCAATTTGGATGCATGCTAAATCTGATGGATGAGGATAAATGACGATGAGAACCTTCACCAATCAGATTGTGCTGTAGAACTAATAATCTTGGCACAAGGTTCAAATTATCTGGCAGCTTCCCAGACATGCCCAACGGAAGTACTTGTGCTATGAAATCTTGGAAATCTGAATCAAGCAAGTTCTCATACTTTTCATAATAAGATTCCATTATAAAGTTCTTGAAACTACAAAAAGAGCTGATACTTTAGTAACACCTTGGAATTAACCCACCTCTTAACAAAACATTGAACCACGAGGTCCAGGCATTGTAATATGCTTTGGAAAATTACTTGGACCAATACCTACATGTTTTTGGTAAATAATAATACTTTGTTCAAAAAGGAGAACATACAGGGAACCATAACACACAGGTAGTGTAGTAAGGAACTAGCAACATATCAAAACTAAAATGCATAGAAAGCAGGCTGTAGATATTACTTAGACCAATACCTACATGTTGCTTAATTGAAAATAAAATAATAATCTGTCCTAAAAAGCATCTGCATTCCAGCTTTTGAAAATAATAAGCAATATTATATTTATATGGTTTATACCAATACAAAACAAGTATCAACAACATTAAATAGGAATACAACGTAGGATTCATGAATCCCTACTACAAGACGTGTTTTAGATGTAAATAGACATGAAGTTGGCAATACAATATGAAGTTTACTCACCCAATTTGACATCGCCTTGTTCCGTTAACAAAAATATTTCCACCCTTAATATCTCTATGGACCTTGAAAATTGAGTGCAAATAAGCAAGCCCCTACATATAAAAATAATATAATAAATAGATAAATAAAAAAATAAAACAAAAAGTTCGACCAACAGAATAAATTTTTTTGCTTACCAACAAATTAATTATAAATCAGATGGTAGGCAAGGAAGCATTTACTTCACATAAACAATGGCAAAAAGAGTGGCCGACTTAAGTTTTCTAGCAATAAAATTAGCACGATTTTATAAAATAGGCATAGTATTTAAAATTGATTATTCTCGACAATTTTCAAATTCAAACCAACCAATGTCAACCATACCTTCAATGTTTCCCTACAGATAAATGCTATTTGAAACTCCCAAAGGCTCGTCAGTAACATTCATCAAGTCAGCAACACTTCCACCGCCACAATATTCCATAACTATCTGCCAAGATACTAAAATTAGTAGTCTCAAACTATGCAATTCATTTCACTAGTAAATAAATCAAACTCTTTGTTTCCTACCCAAAGACAATCTTCTCCTTGGTAACTCCCCAAGTAGTGCACAACATTGGGATGACTACACTGCTGCAACATCTCAATCTCACCACAGATTTCTTCGTATCCCTCCTCCTAAACACCGCAAACATCATAATTCACTTTAAAAGGGCCAAACTCACAGTAAATGCAACACTAGACACAAGAAAGAGCAAGAAAGAAACACACCCCTTGACTTAACGATATCACTTTGATGGCAACCAGCTCTGAAGTTCTTAAATCCCTAGCTTTGTAAACAACCCCATATGACCCCTTCCCTGCCATACCCAAATACCAACACCATTCAGCACAATGACATAATCACACAAAACTCACCTATATCAACTTTTTTTTTTTTTTTGTAATGAGCAATTAACAATCTTATTAGACAATGAAAAGGAAGACAATGCATAATCAGAACATGATTTTTGTTTTTGATCAAAAGCACCATAAATTTTAATTGTACCTTCATTCTAGCTTCCTCAAAAATGGGCAGAAAAATAAAAACAGGATCAATTGGAGGTGTCGTATATAGGCTACCAGCTATATTGGGAAAAAAGAGCTATATATAGTTAGAATTGCTGGAAAGAGAAACAAATAGACAAAGGAAATATAATGGTAGGTTGCAATAATTTCTTACGACAATACATGTTGAAAGTAGTCTCTTTGGATTGGGAAAAGGGGATTTTTTTTAAGTACAGCTGACAACCCAAACTATATCATTAAAGCAACAACCCAACACACACACACATATATGCATTGAGTCAGGCTGCACAATTTCATTCAATAAAACAATAAAAGAACACACCCAAGCTCACACATGTATATAAGTTAACTCGAACAGTTAGACCATTTGATTCACTCTAAAGCAATAAACTCTCACACACACAAAGACGATTATGGTTTCAAAGAAGGGTGTTTGGCATGTCATTGAACCAGACCAGTATTGCATAACAACATAACCGGGTATAACTGTTTTCACTATGGTAACTTGTAAAAAAAACAAAAAAATACCAGCTGAAAATTGGACTGTTAAATATACTGCTGATTGCAGTGCTAGCATATGATTTAGATGTCCTTTCTTCTGTTTGCCCGCCAAAAGTTGAAACTTTTTAAAATTAAGTGACGAAAGAAATCTAGCTTACACCAAATTTCGGAGATAACAATATATTACATTTAGCCTAAAAAAAATACTATATCATTAAAGCAACAACCCAACACACACACACATATATGCATTGAGTCAGGCTGCACAATTTCATTCAATAAAACAATAAAAGAACACACCCAAGCTCACACATGTATATAAGTTAACTCGAACAGTTAGACCATTTGATTCACTCTAAAGCAATAAACTCTCACACACACAAAGACGATTATGGTTTCAAAGAAGGGTGTTTGGCATGTCATTGAACCAGACCAGTATTGCATAACAACATAACCGGGTATAACTGTTTTCACTATGGTAACTTGTAAAAAAAACAAAAAAATACCAGCTGAAAATTGGACTGTTAAATATACTGCTGATTGCAGTGCTAGCATATGATTTAGATGTCCTTTCTTCTGTTTGCCCGCCAAAAGTTGAAACTTTTTAAAATTAAGTGACGAAAGAAATCTAGCTTACACCAAATTTCGGAGATAACAATATATTACATTTAGCCTAAAAAAAAACGAATTGCAAACCCAATAACAAAATTCACATACACATTCAGATGGGGCGCTAATCCTAATGCATTTTACGTTTATGTTGTCTCGTATAATGTCTGGTATATGGGGAAGGGAGTACTGCATCTCCTTGGTGAGGCTCCTCACATTGCTGCAAAGATGGAGTTACAACCAAACAATGGATTACATGAATTCTAATACCAACCATAACAGCAATTACTTCAATATTCATTACATGAAATGACTTGTCATACCGTGGGGCCAGCCTTGTGTCCTGCTTTATGACCACCTGTCCCACAAGGAGGTGCTTTTCTTATGCGTTTAGGTTGACCTTGCAGGGGTGACTGTAACCCAACTACCTGCTCATTCTCAACATGCACATCTGGCTGTTTTGCTTGACTCCCAACAACTGAAGATCCTACAATTGCGGGGGAGGATGGTGTAGCAGATGAAATGTGAGTGACGCCCGTAGTCATGGGATCTATACGCAGTCCAGGAGTGGGCATGAATGACATGGAGTGACTATAGGGTGGTACATGGTCTATATGACCAATGCTGTACGAGGGGGATTGAGTGTGCATGACAGGAGGAGTCTGACTAAAATCATAGCCGAGATCAAAGGATGGCGGAGTAAATGAAAGATGAGAGGGGTCAAAAAATGTACGTGAGGTGTGTAAAGGGATCTCAGGGTGAGAAGATGCATGAGCAGTTGGTAAAGGGATCTCTAGGCCAGGAACTGCATGAGCAGTACGTGGAGGGAGCTCTGGGGAAGGCGATGCATGTGGAGGTGGAGGGAACTCTGGGGCAGGAGATGCATGTGATGCATGTGGGGGTGGAGAGGGATCCGGCCTACTGACAACTTGATGGGGTGCACCACGGTGACCATGGCTATGGCTGGCACGATTTGAGCTCGTGCTTGGTCATCCAGTATCTTCTGCAGCATCTGGATTTGCCCCATTGGTCTCTTCCAAGGGAAGTTTGACAGTTATACGATGAAGGCGTTCCACATATTTAAGTACAGCTGAGATATGCTTGTACATGGGACTGCCTACTGTATACTGCGTCAACATCTGCTTGTGACTAGCAACCTGCAAGTACAAAAATACAATTAGTACACCTGACACAAAAATGGTGATACGTAACAAAAATTGAAAAGAAAGGTCAAAGCGATTGCCATAATAAGAAGTGAAGCGGAAGTGTGGTCGACGAACCTCCAAGTCACCCTACCATACCAATCGAAGTATGGATGAGCAGGCGACATCGCACCCTGTAGTCATGCTCCATGACATAGAGATCGTGCTCAACTATTCCATACTTGGATATGGCCATAATGTTTGTTCCTCCAATTCACCTCTATCTTCCCTCTCAGGTCTATGGCATAAAGGACGTCGTCAGTATCAACATATGGGGGGATTTCTTGTACCATCCCAAACTGACAAAGAACACGGTCCAGTGTATGTTTCTCTACTAGCCAAAAGCATACAAGCGGCACCCTCACCGTCCATACGTCCCTTCCTGCGACACATAACGGAGGCAGGTGGGCTAAGTCATCTTGATATGGTTCCCACACCACCTAAAATAGCCAAATAAAAGGGCAGCACATTATGCAATGTTCCATTATTTTCGACTATGAGCTATTTTACAAGCAGTAAATACAATAGTCATCAACAATAGAAGGAACATAATTTGGGTACCTGGTTAGGACGCATACAATCTAATAGCTGATAGTATCAAACCAGATAGATTTCTTGAGGGCTATTTTTCATGGTCATGACCCACACAGTCCTACAATTAAGAAAGAGAGAGTCAATACTTGGAATTGCGAATTTGAAGTAATCAACAACAATAATGATGGACAATTGTAAATTTAACATTACATACCACTAAGTTTATACCAAACAATGATTATGTAAACATATGATTAGTGGTGGAGCTAGAAATTAATAACACTTGTATTATACATCAATAATAACATATGACCTCAGTGGTTGTAAGACGATATATCTGGATTTCGTAAAAAATCCTATTAATTTCCAAAATTTGAGGAATCTCAAGGTTAAAATTCTATTTTCAGAGTCTAACAATGTGTCATGTTGTTTAAAATTATGGATCTATTTCCAATAGAGAGAACCGTCAAGGAAGAGACTTGCTTAATGGACAGTGGAGAAGGTGCAAATGGTGGGCCATATGCATTATCTGGTGGGAGGTCCTCCTTCCTTAGGCACAAAAAAAGGGAGTTTAAACCATGCCCAATACTAAACCAATAGTAAGGCCCCACCAATCTGACTGGCACCACTGTCAGTTGCCCTGCATAACTCTCTGTACAACCATGCAAGGCAAACGCTCCCCCAGTTGTACTGAGGTGGATTGCGAAGGTCCCTCAACATCTGTAACCACATCGTATGCACCCTATCGCCAGACTTGTCAGCAAAAATTATGTCTGTCAGGAGTGCTAGAATATAACACCATGCATATTGATGCACAACCACCTCTGCTGCATCATTAGGCAACCCTTGGTCAATTTTTTCTAGTAGCTTGTTAATTAGGATCCTTTGTCCTTTAAGCACATTTCCATTAGGAGGAATTCCAAGCATACTCTGACATTCAGCTATCCATGTCAAGTCAGTTGATCCAACAATTGCCTCACCATCGATTGGAATCCCGAAAATAACTTCCACATCTTGTAATGTGATTGTTGTCTCACCACATGGCGGGTGGAAGGTGTGGGTTTCAGGTCGCCATCGCTCAACCAAGGCCGTTATCAAGTTAGTATCAATCTCTCTACATAGGGTCCTATACAGCCCAATTAATCCAACTCTCTTGACAATGTCGAGGACGCGATCATCCACCACTATGGGGCGTCGTTTTCGGAGCTCGTCATTACAACCACAGCATTTCAGTGCCCCCGGATCCTGCACATGATAGAACCATGGTGATGAGATGCAATATGCCATAACCTTTATATATGTGATTGTAGCTATTGATCCCAAAAAACAAAAATAAAGCTGTTATGAAGAGAAATTAAAATATCATCCCAAAAAAAAAAAAAGCAACAACGGGAGCAAAATAAAAGGATGCAATGCACTTGATACATTTGATAGAATGCTAGTGCACAATGCAGAGCTATCAAATATTTACTAAATTGATAATTAATAACCAAATATTATTCATGTAATATTTAATTATAAAAAGACCCATTTGAAATTATTATCTTACAATTTTATATCATACAAACAATTGTATGATAATTTTTTTTCTCCTCTCAAAAAAAAAAAATAATAATTGACCACATATAGCCAGCATTAATGGAGTTTTCAATGCTTAATTATCATTGGTCAGTGTTAGAACTTAGAACTTGGAAGGTTTTCAATGCTGGTTTTATTGTTGCCAGCTAGACTGAGAGCTTTTGTTTCAATTTTCTAAGTGGTGGTTAATATAATAATCTCAGAAGTAAATTTGGAAAAATGTTTTATGCTCGACTCTCTTGTCCCATACATACAAAAATTATATTAAAAGAGTTAATCTATTATAAGCACAATGCAATAAAATTTACAACTTCCTAAACACCGATTGCAAACATATAAAACCAAAATTTTCAAGGACAATTATGATAAAATATAATTAAACTAAATAAAAAAAATCATCTGATACATTGTGTTTTTTTTTTTCCATTTCAGTTAATATTTTCTGCACTAGCAGATGAGTAGCAAAAAAAAAAAAAATCAGCCCCTCTCTGTCTTGCACTTTGTTGGCATCCTCATCTCGAAAGGTCCATTGCGCGTAGTGTCATCAATTCAAATCAAAACTTAGCCTCACATGTCACAACACCTTCTCTTGGGCCCAACCTTGAAATCCAATACCACCTTTAAACCCAAAAACAATAAGACTAGCCCCACATTTGAAGCTCATACCAAAGCCCTTTTTGAAATAAAAAAATCTCAGCCCACATCTAATTCTAGCCCAATTTGAAACTTCAAGTCCATTTACTTATAAACCTAGCAAGCCCACGTCTAATCCAACCCAACTGAAAACCTCTCAAATTTAGAGCCCAGGTCCAAAATTGAGAGAGGCTTATTTTGGGATCCATGAGAGGAAATGAACTTTATAAAACCAGGTTCAATAGGGAAAATTAGGCTTTCCAATAGCAAAGAAGATTTTACACAATAAAAAGGAATTTGTTATGAAATTAGTATTTAAACAATTTTAGATGATTCTTGAAAGGCTATCAAAAAAATTTTCAACAATGAATAGATAGGAGTTTTATTTTTTCATAAATTTGTTTAATCTTGAATCTTAGTATTTTTTTTCTTAATATAAAAAAAAATAAAAATAAAAAGTTCATACTTCATACATTGGCCCCCAAGGTTGAAATTTGGGTTCTAGTCTCTAATGAGTTGTTTGATTTTGGGGTATAAGATAATAGTTCTTTAGTCTCCTAACAAAAATCAAACCTAAGATGTTAATAGGTTGGATCAATTTTCTTAGCTTTGTTGGATATAAATTCATGGTTCTAGAAAGATATATGCATTTTGGGGTTAAGGGGCGTGATGTTAAGTTTTATTGGTATTTTAAATCAGGACAGAGTGGTGGAAATGTTGTAATTTCTTGGAGCCTATTGAGATATAATGAAAAGTGATGTATTTTTTTTTTCTTCAAAAATTGATGTAATTTCTTGTAATTCCAAGTAACTAGAGAGGATAAACAAGGTTGCAATCAATTTTTACAAGGCAAGATTTGATGGTGCTATATTCAAAGATAAATAAGCAGCAGGGATCAGAGTGATTATTAGAGACTCGGAAGGAAGGGTTATTGGGGCCTTATCACAAGAAATCCTACTACCACAAACAGTGGAGGAAGTTGAAGCTTTGGCTTGTCAATGTGCGATTATGTTTGTTGTTGGGATTGGTTTATACGAAGTCATCTTTGAGTAAATGATGTCATGGTTATCATCGACCAAGTCCAGCAAAGAGAGCCATGTAAAGCTCATTTTCGAAATGGACAAATTTCACATCCAGATTTTCATAAATAGGGGGACAATATCTAAGCTATGTAGGGGATTAGAAATTTCGAGAAGTCTAAAATTTAGAATGTGATTGATAGATTAATTTGTTATGTGTTGATTCTTTCAGTTTTTACGGCAACTATAAAACAAGTTTTTTTAGCTATGAAACTAGTAAAAATAAGACTTAATAATAGAATAAATGATGAACTTTTTGGCAAATAATATGATAGTTTATATAGAAAATGAATTTTTTTTATTACATGAAAAATTGTCTTTATGCATGATTTTGCTGTGAAACGTTCTTTTTGGATATTTTTCTATCTCTCTATAGTGAATTAAATAGTTTTTGTATGTTCATTAATGTTTAAGAATATGATGATATATTGAAGTTGATAATTTTGTATATAATAGACTTATAAATTATGTTTATTATATCAATGTTACAAATCGGCCTTCTTAAATAAAAATTCATGGCTACGCTCTTGTTGTTACTCGTGGGGGACCTATGTAATTTTGAAAGTGGAATTGCACTCCCCCTAAGACTACACCTGAGTTTAGGTCAATCTCTTCAACTACAGTTAATAAGTATTGCTTGCGCAACTACATAATAACATTTATAAAACTCAATTAGCTACCTATAAAGCAATAACAACTATATCTCCCAAATCTCAAATCTTTACAAATTTTACTACAAAAAGCTTACACATTGTTGTGGAAACAAAATTAAGAAACTCAAATAACTTGGTGGCACTTCCACAACTACAATATAATAAATGAATTTGAATTAGTTATTGTGATAGGTGACACAACAATTTTTAAGACTTAAAAATAGAATTTGTAAAATATCTAACATCACTTTTTCTTTTCTTTTTTTATACTTCTTAAAAGTTGAGATAAAAATATACAACTCAAATGTTTTATTTTAAAATAAAAAATCAAGTTAAGCTTTGGGTGCTATAATATGTTAGGGACCCTACATGGGAATGTTTCTAAAGCTAAACCCAAATAACTTGGAGCTCATAGATAGGTTTCTTTCGGGCCACAAAATTAATATCTTGTCTTTAAACAATATTCTTAGTTTCTCACTGTATAAAGAGTACTTACAAAGACTAGGGATGAGGGATGTTAATTATTATATATGAGCCATCAACTTATGCATCCAACTCCAAGTAACAAAGAATTATATCCTGTATCGAGTATATATATCATCTCTCTCATAGCAAATAGGTCCCACTTTTATATATATCATCTCTCTCATAGCAACAGTCAACCAATCTAACTTAACCCAACTAATGGGCATGACTATGCATTCAAACCTAGTAATACCATTGACAAACTTAGAATTTTACAAATAGAAAAAAAAATAAACATAATGTAAAAGGATAAGAAGAGAATATTCAGCATGTGGTCGGTTTTAATTTTACCTTGCTTTCCCAAACAGCGCACGATCGATGAGTTGTTAGAAACCTTAACACCGAATGCTCAATGGTACTAGGTTTGAACTCATCACGAATCTAAGCAGGAACAGCAGCCATACTGCACGAAGTTTAGGGAGTCAAGAGTAATATAAGCACATGTTGAACATAAATTGGCAAGGATCTCAATGTATAGCCTAATTTCTTGCACAAACGATAAGTATGACAATCAACCACAGGGAATAAAGATACATGTAAAAAACTCAATATGCTGCCAAAAACTCAGTATGAGCTAATTAATTAAGCCTTCTACATTTCTTCATTATAAGCTTTGGGCTGGATGTAAAACAAATTGTAACCTTTTTTTTAAGGCAAGAAAAAGAAAATGTAACTTTGAGTTGAATTGGGATAATCCTAATTCTTTGGGATTTATAGTGTCGAATTGGTTTATTTTTAAGTGGTAATTTAGTATAATTTAATTTATTTCTATTGGTTTATTTTGTTTAAAATATAAGCAGAACAAAAATATAACTATCTAAGTTGGCAGGTTGTTAATAGTGGATAATAAAATAGTATTTAATGATGAACTCTTATGAGATTAACAGGTGTGAAATTTGTTATAAAAAATGTTGTATCAATAACATTGCTTAATTTTATCACACAAGACAAGTTTCTCTATGCAAATTCCTAGAATTACACGAGGGTTCAAAGTTAAGACACCCATCATATATATAATTTCTTCATTTGTGAAGAAATTAAGACACCCATCATAGAAAGAATCCCTATGGTTTGGTTTTTTTTTTTTTCACATCCTGAAATTTGAAAATAACATTATTTTCAAAGAAAACAAAAATAGCCAGTGCACCTAACCCTCACTGATTTGGGTAGCAAAAAATCCATTTTAACCACACACTGAAGTAAACCAAATTGTACTTGGAATTAGACAACAGAGAAACAAATGACTCACAATTTTTAAGGCAATGGAAGAATTAAAATGTACAAGCAAAATCTTTTAGCTTACATGGATTACATTTGACAGAATGAGAAACTTTTTGAATAAATAATACAAGTAAAGGCCAGCTAGATTTTATTAAAGCTCGAGCACATTTTATTAAAGGCCAGCTAGATGACCATAATCAAAATCCTACATATTTCTTGAAGTGAACAAATCATTTCCTCACATAAATTTGGTTATACATAGTTACAAATGCTGAGTATCAGATATGGCAGCAAACTCTGCACCCCCCCCCCCCCCCCAAAATCTATCAAGTACAATCAATGCATGCCAATCAACCATTACCAATAAACCCAGAAAAAAGAGAGAGTCCTTACTTTTGTGAGGTAGTCGGAGCCAAACCACTGAGGGAGAAAGACTGAGCGAGGCGGAGACGGAGCGACGGAGCGGAAGGGCGACGACGACGGAGTGAGAGGGGGCGACGGTGACGGAGCGAGAGGTGAGTGAGACTGTGAGAGGGATTGAGAGTGAGACTGAGGGCAGTGTCAGAGTGAGGGAATGAGAGTGAGACTGAGGAGACTAAGAGTGAGAGAGAGAGGCTAAGAGTGTACTATGTGTTTTGAACATTCTGTGTGTTTGAACTTAGTTTTTTTGGGTCTCAAACAAAAAAAGGACTTTTTAGTGCGATGATTGACACGTGGTTAAAAGGAAAACGAGTACACTGTAATTGATTTCCTTTTAACCAACCCGAGTGCTCTATATTCGGTTTCTGGGCTTGCAAACCGAATCCAATTAACTCAGTTTCTTGGCCTACAAACCGAGTCCAATGAACTCGTTTTCTGGGCTTACAAACCAAGTCCAATGAACTCGATTTTTGGCCTATGTGGCTACCACTCTGGCCACCTCAGCTGCTGGCAAAACAGGAAACTCGAATACAGTATACTCGATTTTATAACCCAAAAATCGACTCCTTTGAACTCAAATTGTTAGAAACCAAATATGTTTGAAACGTTTCTTAACTAATGGTATTGTTTGGGTTTTATTGTTATTTTCTAAAAAAATCCTGAAAAGTGGAGGTATACAAGTACTATAAAAAAATGCAATTTTGCACAATCTCGTTTGCTACTCATATCTAACAAAACACTTTAAACCGTCAGACATAGAGTTTCGTTAGTTCCTTATCAGACACAACAAATGCATTTTACACATACTTTCTTTTGTTCCATTCACTCTATCCCCTCTAAAGTAATAGCAACACTCTTCCTCTTCCAAAGTGAGATCAAAACTTGTATTACTAATTCAACCTCCTGCTTTGATATATAAAATATCAAACTTGTATTACTAATTCAACATAGATAATGTTGGATATATAAAATATCCAACATTATCTATGTTGATTCTTGATTTCTGATGATTTATTAGTTTATTGGTGTCTTCAGCTGTTTGCCTTCAATGGCATTACAAAACACTACTTTAGGAAAAATAATCAAAATTCCATTTTTGTTAGTGTGCAAAATTGTAATTGTCAACCTAGTTCCCTTTTGGTTAATTGTTTCTCTTTTCCTCAAGTCAATGAATTCCTTTGCTGATATTCTGCAACATCGAAAGCATAAAAGAAAACCCACAGTTTTCTCAGCTTATAAATTATAATATAATTTTCAAAGTTCCAATCCAAGGACCAGGTTAACTAAAGTACTACTCAATATGTTTGTAAAAGAAACTTAAAGCCCAGGGCTTGTCCAATCAAGTTTTCAGATTATTTTCCTGCCCCAAAAAGAAAAGAATGGAGAGTAACTATGAATTGGACCCAAAGAAAGGAATAATTTGCTTTAATTTGGTACCCCTTTCTCTCACCTTTTTCACTATAGGATGAAAGAGAAAAGGATTCTTTTAAGGATCCTCCTGCTTCCCCAAAGTGACAAGAAACCTTTGGATTGGTTGAGAAAATCCTAAATATTTTTTATGAGAACTTCTTTTCCCATTGTTAAAGCTAAAATCAACAACTTTGCAAAAATCAGCAGTAATTAGGCAACCTTAATTGTTGCTTTATAAAAAAGCAAGATGGAATACATATATATATATATATACTCTTTCTTTTGCTATTCATAATGGCTGATTTTGTACTTCCCTATCACATTATGGATTCTACATATGTCAAAATAAAAATCATATTTCCCCATTGCTATATAATGTAAAAATTACATGCAAATTAATATATTTATTGTAGCTCAATTGCATCTTTGAACCTTTCCCATTGAAAGAGTCAAGGTACAACCCGAAGTGTCATCACTTGTTTAATGTAGTCATTAGTCTCAAATAGATGGAATCTCATGAACATGAGTCACATGAAAAGAGAGTTTTGTTTAAATGTGAAGAGAATTAATGAAATTGCCTAATGATGTTGTCCCTATTTATAGAGGAAGTAATGTGCCTTTTCATTGAAAGTTACAATTCTATGAGTTGTTTACCCTTGGCCAAAGCTCCCTTATTTTGACAATAAAATAGTATAGCAATTAGATTAATTAAAACCCACTAAAAACTTATATTTTTGAATACCATAACTTTGCATTTAATTATTTTTTGGAGCCTAGAGTTCCTTTTTTCATAAACTTCAAGCTTTATATATATACATATATATATATATATATTGGGGTATTATCTTGCAAATTACAACAATTGCCCTATCTAAAATTTCAATTCTTTAAAAAAATCACAATGGGATACTTTAGTAATTTGACTTAAACTTTGGTAAATGTGTAAGGAATAAGACAGTGACGTACTGAAGTCTAACTATATGATTTTGACTTTGACTTATAGTTAGAGTTCAGTTACTTCAGTACTTCACTGTTGTACATGCAAAGCAACTATACTTCCTTGAATCAGTATGGGACATGTTACAATAACAAGGCAGAATGAGTAATTTAACAGAATCCTTTAGTTTTCAAAAAAAAAAAAAATTTGTAGGGTCTAATTTCTTTACGTAAACCCAAAGACAATTAATTTGTAGAGTATGGGTCGAAGAACTAGAGTTGACAAGGGATTCACAGCAAAGGATTATCACTCTTTTTATTATTTATTGATCAGTTTCCCATACATTCCATGCTCCGTTTCAAACCCTCTCCCTCTATTATATAGCCACTCTCACTCTCATCTCTACCGTCCACGTGCTCCTCATCCATGAACTTGCTCAAGTACCTGTCACGTCAGGCAGCTTCTTTTCATCTCTGTGTGAGTGGCGGTAGGTTATGAAGCACTGTTCAGAGGTCTTCTCCACATAAATGCGACCAGAAAAGCTGTTGCAGTGCATTGAATACGGTGGCAGCAGCCTTTCCCTCAGATATTTCCTCATCCTTATCGTTCCTGAGTATGTTTTGAGGTTATCTTGATCAGGTGGAGTCCTCGGACAATCAATCAGGCTTTTCCCCTACTCAGTTAGTCTCCTATATCATATCAAAGTAAAATATCTTCCTCGGACAGGTGATGTCCTCCTCAGACTGGAGATGTCATCCTCGGACAGCGTTGATTCTCTACAGGAGGATTCCGCGTCACTCTGAGCCCTGCACTCTCCGTATCTTTATCTTCGGATGTGAAACAGTCCTCTCCTGGGTATTCGGCCCATTAACTTGGGCCTGACCCCCTTATCCCCCACATATACATATATATTGGGGTATTATCTTGCAAATTACAACAATTGCCCTATCTAAAATTTCAATTCTTTAAAAAAATCACAATGGGATACTTTAGTAATTTGACTTAAACTTTGGTGAATGTGTAAGGAATAAGACAGTGACGTACTGAAGTCTAACTATATGATTTTGACTTTGACTTATAGTTAGAGTTCAGTTACTTCAGTACTTCACTGTTGTACATGCAAAGCAACTATACTTCCTTGAATCAGGATGGGACATGTTACAATAACAAAGCAGAATGAGTAATTTAACAGAATCCTTTAGTTTTCAAAAAAAAAAAAAATTACAAACTCATTTAATAATTATATCATATGAATGGGTAAATTTAGTCCAATTAATAAAGTTTTTCTTTTATTGTCAAATAAAAGGTTTATGATTAAATTTGGTTTTTTTAAAAAAATACACATTAATATATTGAGCTAATAATAATAAATAACCATTGTAAAACAGATATTGTAAATTCAAATTGTATTCACTGGTTTTGCCACTTTCAGTGAGACTTTATAAAGTCCTCTTTATGTTTTTTTCTTTCTTTTTTTCCATTCTTGTCCAAAAAGCATATTATGGTTTTTAAAATTATTGGTTCATGGAATAAAGTTGAAGTGGGCCTCAAGCCCTCCAAAACATTTTTTTTTTAAGGAAGTAAGCCCTCCAAAACTTCGTCGTGAAGAAAGTCAAGCTGATGCACGTACCTGTTTTACCAAAGTGACTCTAAATGTTTCTCCCAAAAAAAAAAAAAAAAGTGAACTCTAAAAAGTACTTAACAATTTGTGGAGTTTTTAAACATTAATAAAATATTTTGTAAGTTTTTTTACGTAAGAATTACTTTTCAAAAATTAATTTTTCATTAGTTAATCGCATATTTAATAGCAATATTTTTTTAACAAAATTTGATAAAATGCTTAAATTGAATAGTTTTGAAATTTAAAAAATTGAAATAAATTTTAGTTAAATTTAGATGGTGCACTTTACATCTTAACCTTTCTTTTTCAAAAATAACAAAATAAATACACATTGGGTCATTAAGAAGTCACTTGTTAACAATTATTAACACAAGTAAAACTAGTTTTTTTTTTTTTTTTTTGATGTGTGCTCAATAATTATAAGTAGGGGCCTAGGTATATGCAACTGCTATTAAACCGTAATTAATTAGTGGGATACATCTGTCACCTACTCAGCTATTACACGTACACAGATTTCAACTCTAATAAAGACGGTTTCTTTTTTCTTTTTTCTTTTTCTGAGAATCATTAATAAGAAATTAATTAATATAACTAAATCTATTTTTCATTAAACCAAATATAGTATGTATGTCCTTCTCAAATAAAAAATAGTACTAGTATGTAAAGGTTATTGTTTCTCCGAAAAAAAAAAAAAGAGTATGTAAAGGTCATTAATGTGAACTTTACTAATGCTGGTATTTTTTTTAAGCAAAAATTAATTAATTTATAAATAAAAAAGAAAAAATAATAATTACATACTTCCTTAAAAAAAAAACATACTTCAAAAAAAATTATAATTTATTTTTATAATAAAAAATAAATTTTAATTTTAATTTAAAAAAAAGACAATTTTCTTTGCATTATCTATAACCTCAAATCATGGAAAAAAATTTCTAGCAGTATACAAAAACCCAAAAATCTAGCGATCGTTTGAAGGGAAGACCATTATTTTTGTTTCTTAACTTGCAAGAAAGCCTTTTTTTTTTTTTTTTTTTATATAGAAGGAAGACTAAAAACTTTTATTAAGAAAGAATAGCTAAATCAACCTGAAAATACAAAAAGTAATTGAGGTGGAGTATCCTCCATCCATATTGAAAAGTCTGGAATATTACTAGCATATTTAGCCAAATTATAAGCAACTGAGTTACCTTCTCTCTTTGTATGAGAGTAAAGTAATTGAACAAAACATTGGGAAAATAACTTCACATCTTCAACCAGCAACCCGTGGAGGGCCAAAGAACAACCATCATCACACAACGCCTTTATAATGAGCAAAAAATCTCCTTCTAGCACAACTTTGGTAAAACCCAACTTTAGAGTAAAGAACAAAGCCTTTGTCGATGCCATAACTTCAATTTCCTCACAAGTGTAGGCTTGAGGCAATTTTTGAGAGCAAGAGGCAATGGCTAAACCGGAGTTGTTCCTGATGACCACCCCTATATTGACCTTGTTCTCATTGGAAAAAACAGTGCTATCAACTTTTATAATGCTAATAACCCTAAAATGCTAGTTTTATATCATACTAATTTTGGCCCCTCGCATTACAAATGAAGAGTGCTAGAAACCAAAACAAGATAAGTTATTATATTAGTTACTAAATTATGAACTATGGTTCAATTCTGTCTTTGAACTATCATGTTAATTTAGTCCCTCACATCTTAATTGTTTGTTCAACTTATATATATATATATATATATATATTTATTTATTCTTATTACCAAAGGTAAGCCATTAATTTTAAAAAAGTTGATGTACAAACAAAATTCAAATTGAATCCAAATTAATTTATAATTTTTGTTTAATTTTACACTTGTGTTCCTTTTTTCTTTTTCATTTTTTCTTAATTTTGATGTCAAATAACTCATTCATGATATTTAACGTGAAAGTGGATCTCACATGTCTAAATTGAGCCACCTCATCATTATTGCTGTTAGTTTTTTTTTAGTAGGTAAATATACATTGCTTAATCGTTTTCAAAACTTTATGAACAAATTAGCAATCAATAATTTAAATAAAAAAATAAACTCTAAAATACAAAATTCATATACCCAAATAATGGTTATTTAAAAAAAAAAAAAATCTAAAGACACAAAGAATTTCACAATTCACTAACGTGACAAGTTATGATTGGTGCAACGTCTCTTTTATATTAATGAGCTATTGATTGAACTTTTAATACACTGATAAGCCTTACCATTCAATTCCATACTCGACAAAACTCATCTTATTTGGAGCTAAATTTGAAAAAAAATAAATGCAACAGTTAGTTTAATCTACAGTTTGTTGGCAATGGCACCAATAAAACCTTGATGAGATTGGATTGAGTATCAAGTTTCCTCTATGGAATTTTAATAAACTTTACCTCTTTAAAGAGTTTTGCCCAATACCTTGCTTTCTTAGTTATCATCACATCGTCAATCCTCTCCTCGACTCCATTCTGTGTGGTGTTGTCCCTCGCACTTCCATCTCTAACTTGATTTAAATGAAGTATTATAATCTCTATTAGCTTGCTTGCTAGTTAGTTGTATTGATGAAACAATCCACGAATATGACCAATCAACTCATCATTTTAGCCTTAACAAAGACACCCTACAATTCTCCCGTCCATCTATTATCAATAATTTGAATTCATTCGACTCTAATATGGTCAAGTCAAGTCGGATGATAAATTACCGTTAAACCCGAGCCCAGCCCCCTCGTAATCACATTTATACCACGATCATAACATAAAAACTCAACAATTTTTATTAAAAAAAAGTGAAATATTTATAGTTTCCTCTAAAAAATAAATAAAAAATAAAAAATCCCCAAAGCATAAAAAAAAAAAAAAAAAAAAAAAAAAAAAAAAATTAATAAAAAATAAAAAATCCCCAAAGCATAAAAAAAAAAAAAAGAAAAAAAAAAAAGAGAAAATATCTCAATTATATATAGTTTCCTCTTTCTTTCATACTTCTCTCCGAATATATCTCTCTCTAGTTTTTTCTCTTCTTATTCTCTTCCTCTTCCTTTTTCTCCCTATATATAAATATATATACACATACACAGCACTTTAGCTCTCTTCTTTTATGTTATACACAATTCTTTCTTCAAAACTCTCTCTCTTTCTTTCTCTCTCTATTTCTATCTCTCTATCTATTCGATCCTAATCAAAAACCCTAAAATTCCCAATCTTGAAATTTCAAGAAAATTCTCGCTCTCTTTCTTCAAATTCCATCGGATTTCTATTTGTACGATCCGATCATTGTGAATACTTCAACTCAAAACCCTACCTTTTCATCATCTTTTCCTATTTGTGCGATCGATTCTCGGGTTATTAGGGGAATTGATCGGTTTCGACAAAGGCTTTGGAGCCGTGAAATGCTTTTGATTCAAAGATGAAGTTGAAAAGAAGGAGAGCATTGGAAGTGGTTAGTGTTTTTTTTTTTCACCAAATGCAAAACTGTTATTCGATTTTTGCTTATTTATATAAATATATGCGCTTTTATGATCAATTTTTTTTCTGGGAAATTTTTAATTTTTAGTTGTGTGTTTTTTCTGTGATATTGGAAGTACAATGAGTGTGTTTGTATTGGGGTTTAGGCGAATTTGATTGTTTTGTGATGCTCTGGGACTGATTTGGATGGACTAAAGATTTGTTCTTTTATTGGTTTTTTTATGGCCATGCCTTGTTTGGTTGCTGAGAAAGTCCTGGAAACGAACTTTGAAACTGATGTCTTTTTTTTTTTTTTTTAATTTATTTTTTTATTGTTATTTTTTTAAGTTTGATTTATTGTTGGGGTGTGCGAGTTTGAAAATGTTCAGTTTATTGAGCTGAAAGACTCTACTGCTTCAGTGAGAGTTTTGATTACATGGGGTTCAGTTGTTTCAAACTTTGTACTTTATGAGAAGTCCATTAGAGCTTTGATGTTTATAACCATGATTTTTGGGTCATTTAGTTGTTTAAGTTGAAAGGAGTCTTTTCCTGTCATCACTTGAATACTTTCTGATTATTGCTTGTTGCGGAGGTAGGAATGTTATTTGATGGAGTAAGTACATGGTCCCAAGAAATATGAAACTGCCAAGCCAAAAAAAGAGAGAGCAAAAAAACAAACAAACATGAAACTAATCCTTTGTATGGTTGCTTAGAAGTTGTGGGAATATGGGATGAGAATGTTTTGATTGCTAATCTGCTACTGCTACCTGACATCTCTCTTTTTTCTTTGTTGGGGGGCGGGGGGAATGCTTAATGACATATAAATAGGAAAAAAAAAGAGGTGAAATGGGCGTTAGTGCAAACTGAAATCAAGAGAACCTAATTTGTGTAGAAATGTAAAATTTTCTTATATCAGGATAAATATGATGCTTGATTTATTTTTTAGTTTTAGATATAAATTAATTATGTTACACAGAGCAGGATTTAGAAAAAAAAAAGAAAAGAAGTAGGGTTGTTCATGCTTATATAAGAGTTAAATAAGGAATTTGTCATTCATATATTATCAGTAATTGATAATAGGAAAGCCTTTTAGGACCTCTGGCAGTGAAATTTATTAGCTTTTGATATTGGAAAATCCTTTTAGGAGCTCTGTCCGTGGAAGTTTCATGCCTTTAGCTTTTGATATTGTAGACCCATTTTAGGTGTTAGGTGAGGTTTAGCTCAGGAGTATGTACTTCACAAATTTATCTTCTGTAAAATTCATCTGTTTTTGATCTCTAATTTGCGATGTGTTTATCTTATTAGTGAGATACAAATACATTATCCAGTAGTGTTGTGACAACTGCACATTAAATTACTATTTTTCTCTGTTGTTTGTTTCAGCCTCCAAAAATTAGATCATTCATCGACAGTGTCACTGCGGTTCCACTCGAGAATGTAGAAGAACCCCTCAAAGGTTTTGTTTGGGAGTTTGATAAGGTGCTTTTTTTTTTTCCACCTTACTTTTTTTAATGTTATGATTGCTGTTATGCAGTTTGATTTATGTTTATCTTGGTGGTGCAGGGGGATTTTCATCACTGGGTGGATCTTTTTAATCATTTTGACTCATTTTTTGAGAAACACATAAAATTGAGGAAGGATTTGCAGATTGAAGATGATTTTCTGGACTCTGATCCTCCCTTCCCAAGAGAAGCTGTAATTCAAATTCTCCGTGTTATAAGAATAATTTTGGAGAATTGTACAAATAAGCACTTTTATAGTTCTTATGAGGTACGCTTATATTTCTGTTTTAGAAGTATTTTTGCAATTTCTTTTTTAGTCACATTCATGTAAATTAGTATGTCTTGCTTCATGTAAATTTCAGTTGAAGTTCTCTTCTTCTTTCTTATCTTTCCTTAAAATTTTCACTTTTGGTTTGTATGAAATTGCAGCAGCATCTTTCGTTACTGCTTGCTTCCACCGATCCGGATGTCATTGAGGCTTGCCTGCAGACCTTGGCTGCTTTTTTGAAGAAAACAATTGGCAAGTACTCCATTAGAGATACTTCCTTGAATTCAAAGTTATTTGCTCTTGCACAAGGTTGGGGGGGAAAGGAAGAGGGACTTGGATTAATTGCAACTGCTGGACAGGATAGTTGTGACCCAATTGCCTATGAGTTGGGTTGCACACTGCATTTTGAATTCTATGCTTCCAGTGATTTGTCATCTGAACAACCTGCTGCAGAGTATTCGCCCCAAGGCTTACAAATCATCCATTTACCTGACATCAATACTCGCCTAGAGACTGATCTAGAGCTTTTGAGTAATTTAGTTGCAGAATACAAAGTACCCACCAGTTTAAGATATTCTTTATTGACAAGATTGCGGTTTGCAAGGGCATTTGGCTCTTTAGCTTCTCGGCAGCAGTATACCTGCATTCGTCTGTATGCCTTCATAGTTCTTGTTCAAGCAAGCGGTGATGCAGATGACCTAGTTTCTTTCTTCAACTCTGAGCCTGAGTTTGTTAATGAGCTGGTATCTTTATTGAGCTATGAAGATGCAGTTCCTGAGAAAATTCGAATTCTATGTTTGCTTTCTTTGGTTGCTCTTTGTCAAGATAGGTCTCGCCAGCCTTCTGTCTTGACTGCCGTCACATCTGGTGGTCACCGTGGCATTCTGTCCAGCCTCATGCAGAAGGCCATTGATTCTGTCATTAGTGATGCCTCAAAGTGGTCAGTGGTTTTTGCTGAGGCTCTGTTATCTCTTGTCACTGTTTTGGTCTCATCATCGTCAGGTTGCTCTGCCATGCGTGAAGCAGGATTCATCCCTACACTTCTACCTCTCCTTAAAGATACAAATCCACAACACTTGCATTTGGTAAGCACAGCTGTGCATATTCTAGAAGCATTTTTGGATTACAGTAATCCAGCTGTTGCTTTGTTCAGAGACTTGGGTGGTTTAGATGATACCATCTTTCGTTTGAAGGTGGAGGTTTCACATATAGAAAATGGTTCAAGGCAACAAGGTGAAAGTTCTAACAGTGGTGGGAAGGGAAAGCAAGTTGTTGCAAGCACCTCCAGTGAGCTAGATGACATGCAGCCTCTATATTCAGAAGCATTAGTTTCGCATCACCGGCGATTGCTGATGAAAGCTTTACTGCGTGCTATATCCCTTGGAACTTATGCCCCCGGAAATACTGCACGTATTTATGGCTCTGAGGAGAGTTTGTTACCGTATTGCTTATGTGTAATTTTTAGAAGGGCAAAAGATTTTGGTGGTGGGGTGTTTTCACTTGCAGCTACTGTCATGAGTGATCTGATTCACAAAGATCCCACTTGTTTTCCTGTCTTGGATGCAGCTGGTCTTCCTTCTGCCTTCTTGGACGCTATAATGGATGGTGTTCTCTGCTCTGCTGAAGCAATAGCATGCATACCTCAATGTTTGGATGCTTTGTGCTTAAACACTAATGGCCTTCAGGCTGTCAAAGATCGAAATGCTTTGAAATGCTTTGTGAGAATATTTACTTCAAGAACGTATTTGCGTGCCCTTACTACCGATACCTCCTTGTCTAGCGGACTAGATGAACTAATGCGCCATGCTTCCTCATTGCGTGGGCCTGGAGTGGATATGTTGATTGAGATCTTAAATACCATTTTGAGAATTGGATCTGGGATTGATGCTTCTTACTTGTCCACTGATCCTTTGTGCTCTTCTACTCCTGTTCCCATGGAAACTGATGGTGAAGAGAGGAACCTGGTCCTCTCTGATGATAGGGAAGCATTGAAGATGGAAAATTCAGAGCAGACCACTGAGCCATCTGCTGATTCCTCAATAGTTAATTTAGAGTCATTCCTCCCTGAGTGCGTGGCCAATACTGGTCGGCTTCTTGAAACAATTCTTCAGAATGCTGACACATGTCGTATATTTGTAGAGAAGAAGGGCATTGAAGCTGTTCTGCAGTTGTTTACTTTGCCTTTAATGCCTCTTTCTGCATCAGTTGGTCAGAGTATCTCTGTTGCCTTTAAGAATTTCTCGCCACAGCATTCTGCTGCTCTTGCTCGGGCAGTATGTTTATTTCTGAGAGAGCATCTAAAGTTAACGAATGAACTCTTAGCTTCAGTTGGAGGCACTCAGCTTGCTGTGGTTGAATCTGCCCTGCAAACAAAGGTTTTGAGATATCTTTCAAGTCTTGAAGGTATTCTGTCTCTATCTAATTTTTTATTGAAGGGGACTACTAGTGTGGTCTCGGAGCTTGGCACTGCAGATGCGGATGTATTGAAAGATCTTGGGAGCACATACAGGGAAATAATCTGGCAAATTTCTTTATGTAATGATTCCAAGGTAGATGAGAAGAAAAATGCTGATCAAGAACCTGAGAGTTCAGAGGCAGCCCCATCTAATGCTGCTGGTAGAGAAAGCGATGATGATGCAAATATTCCAGCGGTGAGATATATGAACCCTGTTTCTGTCAGGAATGGTTCCCAGTCCTTGTGGGCTGGAGACCGGGAGTTTCTGTCTGTAGTTCGTTCTGGTGAAGGTTTGCACCGTCGTAGTCGACATGGGTTGACACGCATACGGGGAAGGACAGGTCGGCACCTGGAGGCTTTAAACATTGATAATGAAGTTCCATCTAATGTACCGGAGACATCTTCCCAGGATTTGAAAAAGAAAAGTCCTGATGTTCTTGCTTCAGAGATTCTTAATAAGCTGGCTTCTACGTTGCGCTCTTTCTTCACAGCTCTTGTCAAGGGATTCACGTTACCAAACCGTCGTAGAGCTGACACAGGGTCATTGAGTTCAGCTTCGAAGACCCTTGGAACTGGCCTAGCTAAAGTATTTCTTGATGCCCTTAGTTTCTCTGGGCATTCTACTTCTGCTGTGCTCTCAGTAAAGTGTCGATATCTAGGAAAGGTAGTAGAGGACATGGCATCACTAACATTTGACAGCCGGCGACGTACTTGTTATACTGCAATGGTTAATAATTTTTATGTTCATGGTACCTTTAAGGAGCTACTGACAACATTTGAAGCCACTAGTCAGTTGTTGTGGACACTACCATACTCTATCCCAACATCAGGTATTGATCATGAAAAGACAGGTGAAGGAAGTAAATTGTCACACAATACGTGGCTGCTCGATACATTACAGAGCTATTGCCGTGTGCTTGAGTATTTTGTTAATTCTTCTTTACTTCTATCTCCAACCTCTGCATCCCAAGCGCAGCTTCTTGTGCAGCCAGTTGCAGTTGGTCTTTCAATTGGGCTATTTCCAGTTCCTAGGGACCCGGAAGTCTTTGTTCGTATGCTGCAATCTCAGGTTCTTGATGTGATACTTCCTGTCTGGAACCACCCAATGTTTCCCAATTGTAGTCTGGGATTCATTGCTTCCATTCTTTCACTTGTTACACATGTATACTCTGGTGTTGGAGATGTGAAACGAAATCGTAGTGGCATTGCGGGTACCACAAACCAGAGATTCATGCCCCCACCTCCTGATGAAGGTACTATTGCTACCATTGTTGAAATGGGTTTTACAAGGGCTAGAGCAGAGGAAGCACTGAGAAGAGTGGAAACAAATAGCGTTGAAATGGCCATGGAATGGCTGTTTAGTCATGCTGATGATCCTGTACAGGAGGATGATGAATTAGCTCGGGCACTTGCTCTGTCACTGGGAAGTTCAACAGAAACATCTAAAGTTGATAATGTTGACAAGTCCATGGATGTCCTCACAGAAGATGGGCAGACGAAGGCACCCCCTGTTGATGATATTCTTGCTGCGTCAGTTAAACTGTTTCAGATCATTGATACTATGGCATTCCCATTGACAGATTTGTTTGTTACTCTTTGCAATCGGAACAAAGGAGAAGACCGTCCAAGAGTGACATCTTACCTTATTCAGCAGCTAAAGCTTTGCCCATTGGATTTTTCAAAGGATACCAGTGCATTGAGTATATTATCACATATTATAGCATTAATTCTCTTTGAGGATGGAAGTACACGAGAAATTGCTGCAGAGAATGGTATTGTATCCGCTGCGATAGATATTTTGACTAACTTTAAGGCTAGAAATGAATCAGGGAATGAGCTTTTGGTCCCAAAATGCATTAGTTCTTTACTTCTTATCTTGGATAACATGCTGCAGTCCAGGCCCAAAATTTTTTCTGAGAGTACAGATGGAACTCCAGCAGGGTCTCTGCTGGACTCTTCTGGAGAACATGCTTCCTTGTCAGTTCCTGCATCAGTTCAAGAGAAAAAATCAGCTTCAGATGCTCAAGAAAAAGAATCTGGTTCAGCATTTGAAAAAATATTGGGGAAATCTACTGGTTATTTGACTTCTGAAGAGTCTCGTAAGTTGCTGTTAGTTGCTTGTGACTTGATAAAATTGCACGTCCCTGCTATGATCATGCAGGCTGTTCTGCAATTGTGTTCGCGCTTGACAAAAACACATTCGCTAGCTTTGCAGTTCCTTGAAAATGGAGGCTTGGCTGCTCTTTTTAGTCTCCCAAGAAGTTGTTTTTTCCCTGGATATGACACTGTTGCATCTACTATTGTCCGGCATCTCCTTGAGGATCCTCAGACACTGCAAACAGCTATGGAATTGGAGATACGACAAACTTTGAGTGGAAACCGGCATGCTGGGCGTGTTTCTGCACGAACTTTTTTGACATCAATGGCACCTGTTATCTCTAGGGATCCTGTGGTTTTCATGAAAGCAGCTGGTGCTGTTTGCCAGTTGGAGACATCTGGAGGTAGGACTTTTGTTGTGTTATCAAAGGAGAAAGAGAAGGAGAAGGACAAATCAAAGGCATCTGGTGTTGAAGCTGGATTATCTTCCAATGAATGTGTCCGTATTTCTGAAAATAAAACACATGATGGATCAGGTAAATGCTCTAAAGGCCACAAAAAGATCCCTGCCAATCTCACTCAAGTAATAGATCAGCTTCTTGATATAGTCTTAAAATACCCTTCTCCAAAAATCCTGGAAGTTGGTGCAAATAATTCCATGGAGGTTGATGAACCTGCAACCAAGGTTAAGGGTAAATCGAAGGTTGATGAGACAATGAAATCAGAATCTGAATCTGAAAGGTCTGCGGGGCTTGCAAAGGTGACCTTTGTTCTGAAGTTATTAAGTGATGTTCTTCTGATGTATGTACATGCAGTTGGGGTTATTCTTAAGCGGGATCTGGAAATGTGTCAACTCCGGGGATCCAACCCTCCAGATAGTCCTGGAAATGGTGTTGGAATACTTCATCATATTTTACATCGGCTGCTTCCACTCTCTACTGATAAATCTGCAGGACCTGATGAATGGAGAGGCAAGTTGTCTGAAAAGGCTTCATGGTTCGTGGTAGTACTGTGTGGCCGTTCTGGTGAAGGTCGTAGACGAGTAGTTAATGAACTTGTGAAAGCCTTATCCTCGTTTTCAAACTTGGAGAGCAACTCCACTAAGAACATATTGCTGCCAGATAAGAAGGTTTTTGCTTTTGTTGATTTGGTGTACTCTATTTTGTCAAAAAATTCGTCATCCAGCAACTTACCTGGTGGTTCTGGGTGCTCACCAGACATAGCAAAAAGCATGATAGATGGAGGAATGGTTCAGTGCCTGACTGGCATTCTTCAAGTGATTGATTTGGACCATCCTGATGCCCCAAAAATTGTGAATCTCATACTTAAGGCATTGGAAATTTTAACAAGGGCTGCTAATGCTAGTGATCAAATTTTTAAATCTGATGGAATGAACAAGAAAAAAACCATGGGGCTAAGTGGAAGACCTGATGACCAGTTAAATGCACCATCAGCTGTTCAGACTGTGGAGCATAATCAGAATACAGCTGGACAAGAGGAAGTCAGAGATGTGGTGGAAAATGAACAACAGAATCAAAGTACTTCTCAAGGTGAAGGTAATCAGGATGCAAATTCTAATGAGCCTGTGGAGCAAGATATGAGAATAGATGTGGAGGAGACGATGGCTACAAATCCACCTATGGAGATTGGGATGGATTTTATGCGTGAAGAGATGGAAGAGGGTGGTGTTTTACACAACACTGACCAAATTGAGATGAATTTTCATGTTGAGAATAGGGCAGATGATGATATGGGTGATGAAGATGATGACATGGGTGATGATGGTGAGGATGATGAGGATGATGATGAAGGGGAGGATGAGGATGAGGATATAGCAGAAGATGGTGGTGGCATGATGTCTTTAGCTGATACAGATGTGGAAGACCATGATGACACAGGCTTGGGAGATGACTATAATGATGAGATGATTGATGAAGAGGATGATGATTTTCATGAGAATCGTGTCATAGAGGTAAGATGGAGGGAAGCCCTTGATGGGTTAGATCATTTGCAGGTACTTGGTCAACCTGGGGCTACAGGTGGTCTAATTGATGTTGCAGCTGAACCTTTTGAAGGAGTTAATGTGGATGACCTTTTTGGTCTTCGCAGGCCTTTAGGTTTTGAACGCCGTCGTCAGACAGGTAGGTCTTCCTTTGAGCGATCTGTTGCGGAAGTAAATGGTTTTCAACATCCTCTCCTTTTAAGACCATCCCAGTCAGGGGATCTGGTCTCAATGTGGTCATCAGGTGGGAATTCATCCAGAGATGTAGAAGCTTTGTCATCTGGGAGTTTTGATGTATCTCATTTCTACATGTTTGATGCTCCTGTTCTTCCGTTTGATAATGTACCAAGCAGTCTCTTTGGTGACCGGTTGGGTGGTGCAGCACCCCCTCCATTGACTGATTATTCTGTAGGCATGGACTCCTTGCAGTTACCTGGACGAAGAGGGCCTAGTGATGGTCGGTGGACTGATGATGGTCAGCCACAAGCTACTGCTCAAGCTGCTGCTATTGCACAGGCTATAGAGGAACAGTTCATTTCTCAATTGCGCAGTATTGCTCCTGTGAACAGTCCTAATGAAAGGCAGTCCCAAAATTCAGGAGTGCCAGAGAAACAACCAGATGCCCCTCCATCTGCTGACAGTCCAGTAGTAGCAGTGGATGGTGCTAACACCAATAGTCATCAAAGTGAAGGGCAGCCTCAAGAAAATGGTGATGAAATCACACATCAGCAAGTTAACCCTACTGTTGAGAGTGTAACTTCTGGAGGACAAGTTAATCCAGAATCCATTCTTGAACATGCAGGCGAACTTTTACAGGCACATGAACCTATGTTAATCCAACCATTTTCACTGAACACTACGCCAAATGTGCATGATAGCATGGAAATTGCTGAAGGAAATGACACTGCTGATGTGCAGGTGGGGACAATGGCAGAGTTTGTCAATTCATCTACAGACTTTCATGCTGATCTACAATATGATGGGGGTTCTGAAGCAGATGCGAGTCTCCATGATGTTCCAGTTCAGGCCACAGGTTGCGATGGATCTTCAAGAACAGATGATCAGGCCAGTACTCATGGTCTGGCAGTTTCTGGTTCACAGATGCTTAATTCAGATGATTGTCCTGCTTCTTCTGTTCGTGCAAGTGTTGATGTTGATATGAATACAATTGATGCTGAAGGAAATCAATCTGAGCAACCTGTGCCTGCATCCGAAGATGGTACAGATGACCCATCATCAGGGCAAAACACACTGCTTGCTCTGGACAATAATCAGGCTGAGCAGACTAGTGTGAGTAGTGAGGTGCCTGGCAATAATGCTATTGATCCCACCTTCTTGGAAGCACTACCTGAAGATCTTCGAGCAGAAGTGCTAGCTTCCCAGCAAGCTCAGTCTGTTCAACCTCCAACTTATGCACCGCCTTCGGCAGAAGATATTGACCCAGAGTTTTTAGCTGCTCTTCCTCCAGATATTCAGGCAGAAGTTTTGGCCCAACAAAGAGCTCAGAGGGTTGCACAACAGGCTGAAGGACAACCAGTTGACATGGACAATGCTTCAATCATTGCTACTTTTCCTGCTGATTTGCGTGAAGAGGTTTGGATCTACAACTTTCCTTCTCATTATAGACTTGTGATATGTATTTGTCTTTTTCTATTGAATTTTAATAACCCTTATCTTTTGCTTCTGTTTTCAGGTACTTCTGACTTCATCAGAAGCAGTTCTGTCTGCGTTGCCCTCTCCATTACTTGCTGAAGCCCAAATGCTAAGGGACCGAGCAATGAGTCATTATCAGGCTCGCAGTCTTTTTGGAAGCAGCCACAGGCTGAATAATCGGAGGAATGGGTTGGGTTTCGACCGACAGACGGTGATGGACAGGGGTGTGGGAGTTACAATAGGCCGGAGGGCAGCTTCTGCGTTTTCAGATGGCTTGAACGTGAAGGAAATTGAAGGCGAGCCACTTTTGGATGCAAATGCATTGAAAGCTTTAGTTCGGCTCCTACGAGTAGCACAGGTATGCCATGTTCCATTCTTGGGTTGTTTGGGTAAATATTATTTCTAGTTGGGAAGTTTTTGTGTATCTTTAGCAAGTAGTAGTTATAGATTGTGTGATAGTTGAAAATAAATTATAGTTCTTTTATACAAAGGAAATGGTGTCAGCACCTACATTGGAAGTTGGTTTGTCAAATCAACAAAGCTTAAATGAATGTGTAAAAGGAATTACGAATTTCTGTTGTGATTAGGTTGGACTTTGAACTGATGATCTGGACTTCATATATCAATTCTTATCCTGGACAAATCCAAATGCAAAATTTTGTATAGAAAGAATTTAAAATTGTTCCAGATTTAGTATGTTTATATATCTCAATTTTTGAAGAAAATTTATTACTTTTGGAATTCTTTAAAAATTTGACCGAGTAAAGATGATTACAAAATTTTCCTGGCAATTAGATGTATTTGTGTGTGCTGTGATATCTAGCTAATTGTTTTCTTTTATTGGGTTAGCCCCTTGGCAAGGGCCTCTTGCAGAGACTCCTGTTAAACCTTTGTGCACATAGTGTCACAAGGGCAATTCTAGTTCGTCTTTTGCTTGATATGATCAAGCCTGAGGCTGAAGGTGCAGTCAGTGGATTGGCAACAATTAACACCCAGAGGCTTTATGGTTGTCAATCAAATGTTGTCTATGGTCGATCGCAGTTGTTAGATGGTAAGACTTTCATCCGATGTCACTAGAACTATCATCTTATGTTTTTAACTTATTAATTTTTTTAATTATTAAAGCTATCTCAACTTTTTACTTTAACAGGTCTCCCTCCACTGGTCTTGCGTCGAATTTTTGAGATTTTGACATTTTTGGCTACTAATCATACTGCTGTTGCCAATATGTTGTTCTACTTTGATCCCTCACTTGTTCCTGAGCCTCTAAGTCCAATATGTATGGAAAATAAGAAGGATAAAGGGAAAGAGAAGATTGTGGAAGGAGGACTTTCACCAAAACTTTTGGGAAACTCTCTGGATGGGGATGTTCCATTGATACTGTTCCTGAAGCTTTTGAATCGACCACTTTTTCTTCGCAGCAATGCTCACCTTGAGCAGGTTGGACTGATTTCCTGGTCAAGTGATTTCAAACATCTTAGTTTGCAATCTTAGGCTTTTGAATATATATATATATATAGACATAGCTTGTTCCATAGTCTTTTTATTAATTTTAGTAACCTGGAGTCCATCTTGCTTTGATTTTATATAGTATATTTCTTTATTTTTCTAAATGCTGCAGGTTATGGGTCTGCTGCAAGTAGTTGTTTATACTGCAGCATCAAAATTAGATTACCAGCCTCAATCTGAACATGCAACAGCAAATGCCTCAGATTTGTCAGTGAATGAAGCTTCTGCTGATGTCCAAAGAGATCCTCCCATATCGGAACCAGAGTCTAAGAAAGAGGATAAATGTGCTGGTGCTGACTTATCCTCTTCAGATGGAAAGAAGAGCGTAGATACATATAATACTTTTTCTCAATTGCCACAATCAGAATTGCGCAATCTGTGTAGCATTCTTGGTCGTGAGGGGTACGATGCTCTGATTTTCATTTCTGGATGGTTTAGATGTTCTCTTAATTTTTATTACCTTGTAGCCTTTACAATTTATTTTGATGTCCTGTCAACCCTTTGTTATTTGTGTTTCACTTTATGTATGTATCCACTTGATGTCCTCTTCTCTTTTCCTTCTGTTAAAAGAGTGACTAACCTTCCTCATTAACTTATTTAGGCTTTCAGATAAAGTTTATATGCTTGCCAGTGAGGTGTTGAAGAAGTTGGCCTCAGTTGTTTCATCCCATCGAAAGTTCTTTACATCAGAGCTTTCTGAATTAGCCGATGGGTTGGGCTGTTCAGCTGTTGAAGAGCTTGTCACTCTGCGGAAAACGCACATGCTAGGTTTGAGTGCTGGTTCCATGGCTGGTGCAGCAATCCTACGCGTTCTACAAGCACTTAGCTCACTCACTTCACGTAGCATTAATGAGGGTGCAGGACTAGAGAGTGATGGGGAGCAGGAGGAGCAAGCTATTATGAAAAAGCTGAATATCGCACTTGACCCCTTGTGGGAAGAATTGAGTGAGTGTATAAGTGTGACTGAGACACAGCTGGGTCAAAGCTCCTTCTCTCAGACCGTGTTAAATATAAATGTTGGGGAACATGTCCAGGGGAACTCTTCATCTCCTCTTCCTCCTGGAACCCAGAGACTCTTGCCTTTCATTGAGGCTTTCTTTGTTTTGTGTGAAAAGCTACAAGCAAACCAATCCATCACACAGCAAGATCAGGCCAATATTACTGCAAGAGAAGTTAAAGAATCTGCTGGGAGTTCATCCTCTTTCATCATTAAGTGCAGTGTAGAATCTCAAAAGAAGCTTGATGGTGCCGTCACATTTACAAGGTTTGCGGAGAAGCATCGCCGGCTTTTGAATGCTTTTATTAGACAGAATCCAGGTTTATTAGAGAAATCACTTTCTATGCTGCTGAAGGCACCAAGGCTGATTGATTTTGACAATAAGAAAGCATATTTCCGATCAAAAATTAGGCAGCAGCATGAGCAGCATCTCTCTGGTCCACTGCGGATAAGTGTTAGGAGGGCTTATGTCTTGGAGGACTCATACAATCAGTTACGGATGCGTCCGTTTCAGGACCTGAAGGGTCGGCTGAATGTGCAATTTCAAGGTGAAGAGGGTATTGATGCCGGAGGTTTGACAAGAGAATGGTATCAATTACTGTCAAGGGTTATATTTGACAAGGGAGCATTACTTTTTACTACTGTGGGAAATAATGCTACGTTCCAACCAAACCCCAATTCTGTTTTCCAGACGGAACATCTTTCCTACTTCAAGTTTGTGGGCCGTGTGGTAATTTTTTTGGGAGCCAGTTTTAAATTTGAATTTTTTTTTTTCATTCATTAATGTACCATAATTTTTCTGCTTCCAAAGGTTCCTATATTTTTTCTTTGATCCTTCGTGCAGGTTGCCAAGGCACTGTTTGATGGGCAGCTTTTGGATGTTTATTTTACTCGATCATTCTACAAGCACATACTTGGTGTAAAGGTGACTTACCATGATATAGAGGCAGTTGATCCTGATTACTACAAGAATTTAAAGTGGATGTTGGAGGTCAGCGGATTCATCTACTTAAAGTCTCGTGTCTTTTCTTCTTATATTTTTTGACCTTTGTGGTTATAATGACTTTTTGCTATGTTTTTTTACTATTGTTTTATATGGAGTCTTGCTTTTTGTCTCATTTTCTATATTTTTCCTATTTCAGAATGATGTGAGTGAAATTCCTGATCTGACGTTTAGCATGGATGCGGATGAGGAAAAGCTCATTCTGTATGAGAAAAATGAGGTATGCAATTTACAAGTTATGATCTGTAACTTAAATGGTATTAAATTTGGCTATTCTTCAAAGCTGATTTTGTAAAATTTTCAGGACTTATGATCTGATTTTCTTATGAAAAATAAGTTTTAAAGTTTTTATCAAGTTGTCTAATATATTTGTTCTGGTTCTCCCCCTTGAAAAGGTTACTGATTATGAGCTTAAGCCTGGAGGAAGAAATATTAGGGTTACAGAAGAAACAAAACATGAGTATGTTGATCTTGTTGCTGAACATATCTTGACCAATGCCATCCGTCCTCAAATCACTTCCTTTTTAGAAGGCTTCAACGAATTGGTACCACGAGACCTGATTTCTATTTTTAATGATAAGGAGCTTGAGCTACTTATAAGTGGACTTCCAGAAATTGATTGTAAGTTGGCTTTCCTTTGCAGTTATTTCTGCATTGTGCTTGTGGTTTACTTAACAAGTTTTTGGTTGGTGTTATTGCTTTTGCAGTGGATGATTTGAAGGCCAATGCCGAGTATACTGGCTATACAGCAGCATCTAGTGTTATCCAATGGTTTTGGGAGGTTGTCACTGCTTTCAACAAGGAAGACATGGCAAGACTGCTGCAATTTGTCACTGGAACATCAAAGGTAATGTGGTGCAGTGTACATAAAATGGTAATTTAATATGCAATGTAATATGAGTTGACTTGTATATTTTGCAGATTTTTTATTTTCTTTTATGCCCTCTTTGCTGCCACTTCTTCTGGCTTCTTTTGTTTTCCTTTCAAATTTTACAAAAGACTCTTTTGCACAAATGTTAGAAGTCATTGACTACTAAGTGGTTATGTTATGCTTGCTATGTGTCCTTTGCCAGTCTTCATCTGATGCTTTGTTTTGCTGCTGTTTTTCTGATGTTGATCTTACTTTCTTGTGGAAAATGGCACAGGCAGAAGTTTGATTATTTTAGTTAATTAGATATTGGCTTTTTGTTTTTGTTTTGGGGTAATGCATGTTACTATGGTTGTTTCCTCATCTAAGTGTTACGTTTTGGCATGGAAGTAGTGGTTAGGGTATAGGAGAAGCTGATGTCTTGTTGCTGGTCATGATATATTCTGCTTCTTTATCTAAAATGCTTCATGTGGATGCATGGCTTTTAATAAAATAGTTGGTTATCTGAATCAATTAGTTGGGCAAGGGTTTAAGCTGGTTTGGGGTTTTTGTTTAACTAGAGCAGCTCATGTATCTACATTATTTTTGGTGGTAGGTTGAATTATATGTTTTGACATGAAGCCATTATTTATTTTTGACTTTTCAGGTTCCTTTGGAGGGTTTTAAAGCTTTGCAAGGTATATCTGGTCCTCAACGGTTTCAGATTCATAAGGCGTATGGAGCTCCTGACCGTTTGCCCTCAGCTCATACATGGTCTGTATTAAGATATATGTGCACCATTCATTTTATTTTATTTTTCAGCCAGATGGTTGCATAGAATTAAATTTTCTGCTTTTAGGACTTAAACTAACCATTCACTCCCCACCCCCCAAAATGCTTCAGCTTTAATCAACTTGACCTTCCTGAGTATACCTCCAAGGAACAGCTTCAAGAACGTTTGCTGCTTGCTATCCACGAAGCCAGCGAAGGGTTTGGCTTTGGTTGACCTGAGTTTAATGTGATATTGTGGCCCCAGCAATGCCAGCAACCTACCTTTAGAGTTGCCATTACATGTCAGTTCTCTTTTTCATTTTATTTATTGTATAGAATTGCTTATTGATCCTCTGCTCTACTTCTGTTTTATATATCAAAAAAAAATCTTTTTGGTATAATAAGCAAGGCATGTTTTCTGTAGGATTCCTATAGCTCTTTTAATATTGGACATTTGCGGTCATAGGGAATATATCCATGCAAGACACCTTTTTTGCCCTGACAGGCAAGAATAGTTTATTTTCAACATATTTTGGGCTTGATTAGATCTAGAAAGGATTTGAGTGTTAGGGTGGGAGGGTTATTAGATTGGTTGAGAAACGAAGCCATTCCCATAAGAATTATGTTTTCTTTACTTTATCTAGTTCTGTTTGACAACAAAGTGGTTGAAAATGCTAGTTTCTTTCATGTATGGGTGTGCATGTCTGTCTGTGTCTCTGGTCCATATTAAATGTTGTATATTTGTTGCTAAACCTTTTCTTTTAATGCCATCTCCTCTGTGGTGCCAGATAAAAGGCTTATTGGCCCAAGTCGACAAGAATAAAAAAGTAGGACTTGGACCGCGAAAAGTTTCTTGAAAGCATTTTTGTTTCAAGCATTTTTGTTCCATTGAGGCTGGCATTCGGTGCTTCTATCAACCTATATATTCAACAGATGATGATTATGCTTTTAAGGATTGGTGGGCTCCTCAGTTACAGTTGGTTAGGAAAATGTTGTTTTTTTTTTTTTTTTTTTTAAATTCTTGCCATGAAACGAGTATTGGGGGAGTGTACAAATGTAATAGATAAATATTTCATTGTTCATATTAGGTTTTTTTCTTGGGTTAATTTTTACATTATTTAGCATTGAGCTTTATCCCTAGCTTCCTTATATTTTAGTTTCTGTAACTACATAGTAGTTGGTAATAAGCTAGGAAATGTATATCTATGGCACCAATTGTAGGCAAATTTTTCTTTTGTTTCTTTAAATGGTAAATTATATCTTCTCAACTTGTTTGTTCGTAACAAGTTAAATATTTAAAAAGCATGGAGGGGTTTAACTTCAGACACATTAGTAAATTTCTTTTGCATTTGTGAAAGCCCTTTTACATCTCACCAGTGTATACTGAATTATGAGCATGTATTGATCGCGTATCTTAAGAATGTGATTGTGAAGAGTGTGTGCAATCAGTGAGATTTTGAAACAAGGAAAGAAGCTAAAAAAAAAAAGAGAAGAGAAAATGACAACTACTAGAGGAGAGCGCATGTCCATCTTTATTCTTTTCCAGAAAAGAAGTAAATAGCCTTTGACCCCATGAATTTGCTCTGCTAATTCTCCCCGCCACTATCAGTCTAAGTTCCCGTTTGATATCAAACAACCAAGTAGCTGGCTTGAGTAACCATTGCAGCCTTCTCTGAAGTCTGAACTAATAATCTCTACTTCAAGAGATTGACTCAGCATTTCAGAATCATACTAGGATGCAAGATTGACTCAGCATTAATCATTATTTAGGCCCTCCAAGACATGTTTATTTTTATATCAGCATAGCCCACAAGGTTATAACCCCAGTCAGAAAAATCCCTGAACTCTTATTTTCTCAAACTGATCATGAAGATATCCGTCCTCAAACTGATCGAATTGTATCAAGTAATGTAATACAAGAAGAATGATAATATGAAGTTCATGGTAAACACTGGCACACAACTTTTATGCCAAAAGCGGTCTTATTAACATTACAACTTGCATTAAAAATCTCGAACGTTTCTAACAAAACATTCAATATTCAAATCCTCCTATCTCTAATTATTGATATATAAAACCTACTGCAGTTAGTTGTGGGTTCTAAGTCACTAAGAATTGCTTGATTTACCAGATTGCAATATTCATGACCTTCCGTATGATATTGATTGCAAAAAAAAAAAAAAAAAAAAAAAAAGACGAAGAAGAAGCATTTGTACCTATTATTTGGTTTAAATTTTATTTTCATTTTCCAAATTTCATAAGTTAGAATTTTTTCCCAAAAATTTTACAAGGCATCAATTTCATTCTTCCTTATATCCATTGATAAAGAAATTGCACATGTGGAAATTGGACTAGAATAAATTTAGTAATAAATAGACAATTATGAAATTGATGCTTTTCATTTCTTTTTAAACTGTAGTTTTTTAAATTTAATGAATTAAAATTGAATGTATACTAAAATTTAGGTTTTGTGGACTAAACTCCTATGCGAACCAAATTTTCAGAGTAAAAAAAAAAGTATTCAAGTAAGAAAACAAAATCTAAACAGTAGATCTCATTATTTGTGAACTCACATATTTCAATATACAAAGATCTAAAGAAGATTTTTTGTAGGTAGGTGGAAGCAGACACACTACATGTTATAATATAAACTTACCCGTTAAATGGTTGATGAGATTGCCAAAGTTAGCTCTCTCGCTCACTCTCTCATATAACTTTTATAATAATTTGTTTGGTTCGGTTAATTTAATTTTGAGAACTAGTTTGTTTTATTTGGGAGGGTGTAAAATAGGGTTATTAAACATTTACATTGGTGTAGTGTATAAATTTTGAAAAAAAAAAATCCAGTGTCCCTTAAAAATAAAAATTGAATTTAATGAAAAATATTAACAAATACTGTAACTTCAATTTTTGAACAAATGCGAATATCTGAAAAATTATTTGAGGAAGAGCAGGTGATTGAGTTCTTCATCACTTTTAGATCTTTTTCTCGTACCATATGTGTCATAACCTCATTCCAATTATATAGATGATTTTTTTTTTATAGAAATTAGTGGGATTGATCTTGGGCCTATAAATGAACCAAACTGCTTAAGAATAGCTCAAGCTCAGATAAAAAAAAAGAGTTTTTTATTTTTTATTTTTTATATTTGTTTATTTTATAAATAGGAAAAATTACAATTTATCTACATGTAATTTGGTCAAAATTTAAGTTACTTACCTGTGGTTTGAAATTTGACACTTTACACACCTGAGGTTAGCTCAGTTAGAGTTCTATAAACCACCATTGTTAAAAACATGGTTAAAAATGTAATTTTATTTCACTTTTATGTCTCTCTCATCCAAAAATGTAAAAATACAAGATCAAATAAGATAAAAAATAATCCAGTGGAACACTTGCATTATGATATTTCAAACCACAGGTAGACAACTAAAATTTTGGTTAAACATCAGGTGGGGAAAGTGTCAAATTTCAAATCATAGATAGACAACTTAAATTTCAGCCAAACCATAGGGGGGTAAGCTGTAATTTGCCCTAAAAAAGTCAAGCTCGAGCCCAAGTTTAAGCTCGATTATTAAACGAATTAAGCTCAAACATAAAAATGTGCTTTTAAACAACTCGTCAACATAAGACTTGATTTAATTATATATAATATGATATTTTTATACATATACTTGTCTAAAAATATGTTTATAAAGGCTTTGTTAAGAATATTGTGTTTATAGATTTTTTTTTTTTTTTTTTTTTGGGTTGTTGATAGAATGTGCTTATAGACTTCAGATTGAATTGTAGTATAAGTTTGTGTAAAAATATGTTTATTTATGGATACCCATTACCTAGGCCCAAATGAGGTAACGATGAAATTCTTACATTTTCATTATTCCTATGATTCCAGAGCAACAGCGATGTTGAGGAAAAGCCGGCGATTGAGTTCTTCGTCAGCCACAATCTCTCTAGTTTCCCTACAAAGCATGAAACTTTAGACCCTTTTCTCATATGGGTGTCTCTAGTTCTGCCAATATACACACTTCTAGCTGCAAAAACACAGCTCCGCCACACACAGTAATGGCTATGAATATGATTAGGAAGAGCCAGTGATGCCTATAAGTTTCCCACAAAGTTTTAAACTTTAGACCCTTTTCTCACATGGGTGTCTCTAGTTTTACCAAAGAAAACAATATACACACTTCTAGCAGGCCAAAACATAGCTCTGCTGAACCTACAGTAATGTGTTTTATTTCTTTATCAGCCAAAATTTCTCTGATTTCACACCGAGTATCAAAATTTAGAGCCTTTTCTCACATGGGGTTCTCTAGTTTTGCCAGAGAAAGGAATACATGCAATTCTCGTAGCCTAAATGAAGCTCTGCAGAACATAAAAACCGCTGGTATGCCTCTCTCTTCATGTGTGTTTGAATATATGTACATATATATGCCTTTTATTTATTGTAATTTTTGGATTTTGGGACCAATAGGTGCAGAAATGGAAAAGAGCATATACACACTTCTCACTATAGACCGTTGGGAGTCACTCAACCACATGGAATATAGGTTGGCTTCACTTAGACCAGTTCATGGGAGGCTGGCCTTGAAATTCCTCAACTGGGTTATCAAGCAACCTGGTTTGGAACTCAATCATCTTACCCATATACTCTGCATTACAACACATGTACTTGTTAGAGCTAGAATGTACGACTCTGCCAAATCAATTTTGAGGCACTTATCACAAATGGGTATTGGGACTAATTCAGTTTTTGGTGCTGTTATGGACACTTACCCTCTTTGTAATTCAAATCCTGCAGTTTTTGACCTTCTAATTAGGGTTTATATTAGAGAAAGGATGGTTAGAGATGCTGTAGAAACTTTCTATTTGATGGGGTTTCGGGGATTTAGGCCATCGGTTTTTACGTGTAATATGATTCTAGCTTCAATGGTGAAAGATAGGAGAGCCGGGTTGGTTTGGTCTTTTTTCAAGGAAATGCTTGGAAGGGAGGTTTGTCCTAATGTTGCTACTTTTAATATATTAATAAATGCCTTATGTGTGGAAGGGAAGCTAAAGAAAGCCGGTTATCTGTTAAGAAAGATGGAAGATAGTGGTTACATTCCAACTATAGTTACTTATAATACTTTGCTCAATTGGTATTGCAAGAAGGGACGATACAAAGCGGCACTTGATCTCATTGACTATATGGGATCTAAGGGTATTGAAGCAGATGTTTGTACATATAATATGTTTATTGATGATTTGTGTAGAAACAACAGGAGTGCAAAAGGTTATTTACTGCTAAAAAAGATGAGGAAAAAGATGGTATTTCCTAATGAAGTGACTTATAATACTTTGATTAATGGGTTTGTTAAGGAGGGAAAGATTGGAGTTGCTACTCGGCTTTTGGATGAGATGATACTACTANCTCTTATTTTCTCAAACTGATCATGAAGATATCCGTCCTCAAACTGATCGAATTGTATCAAGTAATGTAATACAAGAAGAATGATAATATGAAGTTCATGGTAAACACTGGCACACAACTTTTATGCCAAAAGCGGTCTTATTAACATTACAACTTGCATTAAAAATCTCGAACGTTTCTAACAAAAACATTCAATATTCAAATCCTCCTATCTCTAATTATTGATATATAAAACCTACTGCAGTTAGTTGTGGGTTCTAAGTCACTAAGAATTGCTTGATTTACCAGATTGCAATATTCATGACCTTCCGTATGATATTGATTGCAAAAAAAAAAAAAAAAAAAAAAAAAAGACGAAGAAGAAGCATTTGTACCTATTATTTGGTTTAAATTTTATTTTCATTTTCCAAATTTCATAAGTTAGAATTTTTTCCCAAAAATTTTACAAGGCATCAATTTCATTCTTCCTTATATCCATTGATAAAGAAATTGCACATGTGGAAATTGGACTAGAATAAATTTAGTAATAAATAGACAATTATGAAATTGATGCTTTTCATTTCTTTTTAAACTGTAGTTTTTTAAATTTAATGAATTAAAATTGAATGTATACTAAAATTTAGGTTTTGTGGACTAAACTCCTATGCGAACCAAATTTTCAGAGTAAAAAAAAAAGTATTCAAGTAAGAAAACAAAATCTAAACAGTAGATCTCATTATTTGTGAACTCACATATTTCAATATACAAAGATCTAAAGAAGATTTTTTGTAGGTAGGTGGAAGCAGACACACTACATGTTATAATATAAACTTACCCGTTAAATGGTTGATGAGATTGCCAAAGTTAGCTCTCTCGCTCACTCTCTCATATAACTTTTATAATAATTTGTTTGGTTCGGTTAATTTAATTTTGAGAACTAGTTTGTTTTATTTGGGAGGGTGTAAAATAGGGTTATTAAACATTTACATTGGTGTAGTGTATAAATTTTGAAAAAAAAAAATCCAGTGTCCCTTAAAAATAAAAATTGAATTTAATGAAAAATATTAACAAATACTGTAACTTCAATTTTTGAACAAATGCGAATATCTGAAAAATTATTTGAGGAAGAGCAGGTGATTGAGTTCTTCATCACTTTTAGATCTTTTTCTCGTACCATATGTGTCATAACCTCATTCCAATTATATAGATGATTTTTTTTTTTATAGAAATTAGTGGGATTGATCTTGGGCCTATAAATGAACCAAACTGCTTAAGAATAGCTCAAGCTCAGATAAAAAAAAAGAGTTTTTTTATTTTTTATTTTTTATATTTGTTTATTTTATAAATAGGAAAAATTACAATTTATCTACATGTAATTTGGTCAAAATTTAAGTTACTTACCTGTGGTTTGAAATTTGACACTTTACACACCTGAGGTTAGCTCAGTTAGAGTTCTATAAACCACCATTGTTAAAAACATGGTTAAAAATGTAATTTTATTTCACTTTTATGTCTCTCTCATCCAAAAATGTAAAAATACAAGATCAAATAAGATAAAAAATAATCCAGTGGAACACTTGCATTATGATATTTCAAACCACAGGTAGACAACTAAAATTTTGGTTAAACATCAGGTGGGGAAAGTGTCAAATTTCAAATCATAGATAGACAACTTAAATTTCAGCCAAACCATAGGGGGGTAAGCTGTAATTTGCCCTAAAAAAGTCAAGCTCGAGCCCAAGTTTAAGCTCGATTATTAAACGAATTAAGCTCAAACATAAAAATGTGCTTTTAAACAACTCGTCAACATAAGACTTGATTTAATTATATATAATATGATATTTTTATACATATACTTGTCTAAAAATATGTTTATAAAGGCTTTGTTAAGAATATTGTGTTTATAGATTTTTTTTTTTTTTTTTTTTTGGGTTGTTGATAGAATGTGCTTATAGACTTCAGATTGAATTGTAGTATAAGTTTGTGTAAAAATATGTTTATTTATGGATACCCATTACCTAGGCCCAAATGAGGTAACGATGAAATTCTTACATTTTCATTATTCCTATGATTCCAGAGCAACAGCGATGTTGAGGAAAAGCCGGCGATTGAGTTCTTCGTCAGCCACAATCTCTCTAGTTTCCCTACAAAGCATGAAACTTTAGACCCTTTTCTCATATGGGTGTCTCTAGTTCTGCCAATATACACACTTCTAGCTGCAAAAACACAGCTCCGCCACACACAGTAATGGCTATGAATATGATTAGGAAGAGCCAGTGATGCCTATAAGTTTCCCACAAAGTTTTAAACTTTAGACCCTTTTCTCACATGGGTGTCTCTAGTTTTACCAAAGAAAACAATATACACACTTCTAGCAGGCCAAAACATAGCTCTGCTGAACCTACAGTAATGTGTTTTATTTCTTTATCAGCCAAAATTTCTCTGATTTCACACCGAGTATCAAAATTTAGAGCCTTTTCTCACATGGGGTTCTCTAGTTTTGCCAGAGAAAGGAATACATGCAATTCTCGTAGCCTAAATGAAGCTCTGCAGAACATAAAAACCGCTGGTATGCCTCTCTCTTCATGTGTGTTTGAATATATGTACATATATATGCCTTTTATTTATTGTAAATTTTTGGATTTTGGGACCAATAGGTGCAGAAATGGAAAAGAGCATATACACACTTCTCACTATAGACCGTTGGGAGTCACTCAACCACATGGAATATAGGTTGGCTTCACTTAGACCAGTTCATGGGAGGCTGGCCTTGAAATTCCTCAACTGGGTTATCAAGCAACCTGGTTTGGAACTCAATCATCTTACCCATATACTCTGCATTACAACACATGTACTTGTTAGAGCTAGAATGTACGACTCTGCCAAATCAATTTTGAGGCACTTATCACAAATGGGTATTGGGACTAATTCAGTTTTTGGTGCTGTTATGGACACTTACCCTCTTTGTAATTCAAATCCTGCAGTTTTTGACCTTCTAATTAGGGTTTATATTAGAGAAAGGATGGTTAGAGATGCTGTAGAAACTTTCTATTTGATGGGGTTTCGGGGATTTAGGCCATCGGTTTTTACGTGTAATATGATTCTAGCTTCAATGGTGAAAGATAGGAGAGCCGGGTTGGTTTGGTCTTTTTTCAAGGAATTGCTTGGAAGGGAGGTTTGTCCTAATGTTGCTACTTTTAATATATTAATAAATGCCTTATGTGTGGAAGGGAAGCTAAAGAAAGCCGGTTATCTGTTAAGAAAGATGGAAGATAGTGGTTACATTCCAACTATAGTTACTTATAATACTTTGCTCAATTGGTATTGCAAGAAGGGACGATACAAAGCGGCACTTGATCTCATTGACTATATGGGATCTAAGGGTATTGAAGCAGATGTTTGTACATATAATATGTTTATTGATGATTTGTGTAGAAACAACAGGAGTGCAAAAGGTTATTTACTGCTAAAAAAGATGAGGAAAAAGATGGTATTTCCTAATGAAGTGACTTATAATACTTTGATTAATGGGTTTGTTAAGGAGGGAAAGATTGGAGTTGCTACTCGGCTTTTGGATGAGATGATACTACTTAATCTTTCACTGAACTGTATTACTTACAATGCTTTGGTCGATGGGCAGTGTAAAAAGGGTAGTTTTGAGGAAGCATTTAGACTTCTGGATATGATGGAAGCAGAGGGATTGCAGCCTAATGATGTCAGTTATGGGACTCTTTTAAATGGGCTGTGCAAGCATGCCAATTTTGAATTAGCAAGAAGTGTTCTAGAGAGAATGAGGATGAAGGGGATGGAGGTTAATTGTATTTCTTACACTGCAATGATTGATGGATTATGCAAAAATGGGTTGCTTAATGAAGCTGTGCAGTTGCTCAATAAGATGTCCACGGAATGTGTCGATCCTGATGTTTTCACATTTTCAGTGCTCATAAATGGATTTTGCAGAGTGGGGAAGATAAAAAATGCAAAGGAGATATTATGTAAAATTTATAAAGCTGGACTTCTACCAACAATATCATATACTCAACATTAGTCTATAATTTTTGCAAGATGGGAAATATTACAGAGGCATTGAGAGTCTATGCAGCTATGAATATCAGTGGCTGTGATGTGGACCATTTCACATGTAACATGTTGGTTACTTCTTTATGTGGGGTTGGAAAAGTTGTAGAGGCAGAAGATTTTATGCAACACATGAGTAGGGTAGGCCTTGGTCCTAACTCTGTCACTTTTGATTGTATCATAGATGGCTATGGAAATTTGGGTGACGGGTTAAAAGCATTTTCTATTTTTGATGAAATGAATAGATTAGGTCATCACCCAAGTCCTTTTACATATGGGAGTTTACTGAAAGGACTATGCAAGGGGGAAATCTGGGGGAGGCAAAGAAATTTTTGAATAAACTCTATCACATTCCTTCTGCTGTAGATACTGTTCTCTACAATACAATACTCGCTGAGACATGTAAATTGGGGAATTTGCAGGAGGCAGTGGTCCTTCTTGATGAGATGGTCCAGAATGGTTGCTGCCTGATAGTTATACTTACACTATTATTCTTTCTGGGTTATGCAGGAAAGGAAAATTGGTTGCTGCTATCTTGTTGTTGGGGAAATTGATGGAAAAAGAAACTTTATCTCCAAATATGGTATCATATACCTGTTTGGTTGATGGCCTTTTTAAGGTCGGGCAATCAAAGGCAGCATTGTATCTTTATGAAGAGATGGAGAACAAGGCCTGAACCCTGACACTGTTGCACTTAATGCAATTTTAGATGGATACTCAAGGATGGGAAAACTGGTGCAAGCAAATAATCTTTATTCTACTATGAGGAGCAAAAGTTTGTGTCCTAGCTTGGCTACATATAATATTCTCTTGCATGGGTATTCAAAGAAACATAATTTGGTAGCATGCTCTAGGTTGTTCAGTATTATGATGAGGACAGGTTTTCTGCCTGACAAATTAACTTGGCATTCTCTTATTTTTGGACTTTGTGAGTCTGGTATGTTGGATGTTGGTATCAAAATGCTGAAAAAAATGACAATGGAAGGTGTTATAGCTGATCAGTTTACATTTAACATGCTTATTGCCAAGTGTTGTGAAACTGGGGAGATGTCAAAGGCCTTTGATCTGGTTAATATTATGAATTTTTTTGGTGTATGTTCAGATGTAAATACCCAAAATGCCATCTTAAATGGACTGGTTAGAACTTCATCTTTCGGGAATCTCATATTCTTTTGCATGACATGTTAGAAAAGGGTTTCATTCCGAAGTGTACACAATATATCACTCTAATCAATGGTATGTGTAGAGTGGGAGATATACAAGGAGCATTCAAGCTGAAAGATGAGATGGAAGCACTGGTATCAGTTCCCGTGATGTTGCTGAGAGTGCTATGGTTAGAGGGCTTGCACGAGGTGGGAAAATTGAAGAAGCCATGCTGGTTTTTAATTGCATGCTTCAGATGCGACTCATTCCAACTACTGCAACTTTTACATCTTTGATGCACATTTTGTGCAAGGATGCAAACCTTAAGCAGGCTCTAAAGTTGAAGGGCATTATGGAACATTGCGGTCTGAAGCTTGATGTTGCTGCTTATAATGTTCTCATTTCAGGTCTTTGTGCTAATGGTGATGGTGTGGTTGCATTTGAACTTTATGAAGAGATGAAACAAATAGGTCTCTGGCCCAACACCACCACCTATGCTGTTCTCATTGAAGCCATTTCAGCAGAAAATAATATTATCAAGGGTGAAATGCTCTTGAGGGACTTGCAGGAAAGGGGATGGATATCTTGGGATTGGGATGGAAGCACCCAACAATTAAATGAGGGATTGATAATTGCCATGGAAAAAATAAGTTCATTGAGGAAAAATAGAAGGAAGCCGAAAATAAGTAGGAAAACAATTTAATTTGATTGGGTTCACAAAACATAAATCCCTTCTTCTGGACTTGTGGCAGATGAGACTGACACTGGACTTCCTTTATGATGGCAGTTGTGGTACTCATGAACAGATGAACTGCTACTTTTTTTCAATAATGTCCGTTATCATGTGGTTCATATGGAGGTGCTTGGAAGGGACACAGGTTTCGTCTGAAAAACAGAAAGAATAACGACTATATGGTTTTATTCCTCGTTATCAGGAACAATAACAAAAGGATATCTCGGTATCTGATCTTCTACTTGGAAATTCATCCAGTGACCTCATGGTTTCCAAAGAAGCCCCAAGAAGCATCAAACATTTCCAATGAGACCCATGGAGCAATTCTTAGATAGCAAGCACTAGCTCCCGCGAAGCATAAAGATTGATCAATGTCCATATTGCAAACCCAACAAAAAAACCACCACAACACCACAGCAGCCACGATGTGGTTCAACCACGAACCCAATGATGGAGACGGCCTTCTGGGCATGTCAGCTAACTGCCTGTCAGATATTCAACTACTTCACTTGTCGCTTTCCAATTTGAAAAGTCATGCCACTTTTTCAGGGAGCCTCTGAATGTGTCCTTCCTTCTCAATGCCCATGCATCCAATGCTTGCATTTCTCTCTTGTACCAAGGTACACTGACTACTTACTTTAGCATAGCTGCACCTAAAAAATTATAATTTTACCTCTTTTCTCTCCCTTCCTGTCAATGTTGCCAATTCCGCTTGAGGTTATAAATCCAAGATGGAATCTTGATGCATAAGATGTGATTCAAATATGTTGTGTCCTTCAGTTTTGTTCCTCATTTAATTTTTTAACCAATTATACATTTTCTGTTCTGTTTAGGTGATACACACTGCGCTTCATGCTTGGACATCATTGGAATTACCAAACCCTGGGGTTGACGGCATGGAAGGTTTTACTCTTTGATGTGTTGATGCTGGGTTTTGAAGTGTATAGACAAGAAGTAAGACATTAGATCAACATTCTGAGCTGGTCTCGACATTAGATCAACATTCTGAGCTGGTCTCGTTATGCCAACATGAGTTGCATTGCATTCAGTGCAAGTCCATTTTCTTTCTTCTTCTTCTTCTTCTTCTTTTTTTCAATAAATGTGTGTGTGTAGTGACTGTAGTCCTTTAATTTCTTTGATATTTGAAGCCTTAGGGGTCCCACATTGGTAAGGATTTGGATATCCTGGTTGATGTGGACTGTGGAGAAAAAATTTATAATGAAGTTTTGGCCCCATCACCTTTGTTATATGGTGTGGAATAAAAGGACTGTTAGAATTCAAGGGTCCTACCAAAAATAATCATTTATCAAAAGGTTTTCTTTTTAACTTTTAGAGCAACTTTCAGAAGGAAACTACAACTTGTTTGTAGTCATATCAGAGCAAACAACTAATAACGTTTGTCCGTATTTTAATCATTTGAATTAGCAGGAGTACTGTATTTGTAGGGAACCTTTGGTATACAGCCAACCTGTATGCTCCATTGGGAGACTCCCATGTATAATCTTGTTTCCTCCCATTTCTTTGATATTGGTATGCTAAGTTATTAAAATGTTTGGATAATTCAATTTGGAGAAACATGAATTTTGTTATTGACAAACTATAATTCATCTTGACGGACCGTAAAAATGTAATCAGTTATCTTGTTCTGTGTTCTTTGGGTCTAACTTTTTCTCTTATTCCAAGCTTCACTTCACATTATTACCATTTGCTCCTAATCAATTAACTTCTGACAGAGTATGTTGCACTCAGAAAGCCTAAAACACAACAATCATTTTGTGAGCAATGAACTACAAAACAATCATTTTAGTTCTCAATGTGGGGGTAATTTGCTGATGGCCAGTTGCAGTAAGAGCTTTTGAAGATACTCAGACACGATATGATTAAACTTATTTCCAAAGGTATCTATCAGATTTTATGTGAAGAAATGTGGGTATGATTTCATTTTTGTTATGAAAGTATATTCTTTCTCATCTACAGGTTTCCTTCTTTATTCTCACATTTTGATACTTAATGAGCATCTTGGTTTAGATATATCCTGATAAGTCCTCTTAGTTTTAGATTTGTTTCTCACAAATACCGCCAAAAACAGAACTAGAAGATGGAGCCTCACAGCAGGGGGTGTCAAGCAATAAGGGCACATCTCTTCACATGCTGCTTGAGAGAATCTTTTTTTTTTTTTTTTTTTTTTGGGGGGGGGTCATGTCAGCTAACTGCCTGTCAGATATTCAACTACTCACTTGTCCGCTTCCAATTTGAAAAGTCATGCCACTTTTTCAGGGAGCCTCTGAATGTGTCCTTCCTTCTCAATGCCCATGCATCCAATGCTTGCATTTCTCTCTTGTACCAAGGTACACTGACTACTTACTTTAGCATAGCTGCACCTAAAAAATTATAATTTTACCTCCTTTTCTCTCCCTTCCTGTCAATGTTGCCAATTCCGCTTGAGGTTATAAATCCAAGATGGAATCTTGATGCATAAGATGTGATTCAAATATGTTGTGTCCTTCAGTTTTGTTCCTCATTTAATTTTTTAACCAATTATACATTTTCTGTTCTGTTTAGGTGATACACACTGCGCTTCATGCTTGGACATCATTGGAATTACCAAACCCTGGGGTTGACGGCATGGAAGGTTTTACTCTTTGATGTGTTGATGCTGGGTTTTGAAGTGTATAGACAAGAAGTAAGACATTAGATCAACATTCTGAGCTGGTCTCGACATTAGATCAACATTCTGAGCTGGTCTCGTTATGCCAACATGAGTTGCATTGCATTCAGTGCAAGTCCATTTTCTTTCTTCTTCTTCTTCTTCTTCTTCTTTTTTTCAATAAATGTGTGTGCAGTGACTGTAGTCCTTTAATTTCTTTGATATTTGAAGCCTTAGGGGTCCCACATTTGTAAGGATCTGGATATCCTGGTTGATGTGGACTGTGGAGAAAAAATTTATAATGAAATTTTGGCCCCATCACCTTTGTTATATGGTGTGGAATAAAAGGACGGTTAGAATTCAAGGGTCCTACCAAAAATAATCATTTATCAAAAGGTTTTCTTTTTTCTGGTTCTTTTTAACTTTTAGAGCAACTTTCAGAAGGAAACTACAACTTTTTTGTAGTCATATCAGAGCAAACAACTAATAACGTTTGTCCGTATTTTAATCATTTGAATTAGCAGGAGTACTGTATTTGTAGGGAAACTTTGGTATACAGCCAACCTGTATGCTCCATTGGGAGACTCCCATGTATAATCTTGTTTCCTCCCATTTCTTTGATATTGGTATGCTAAGTTATTAAAATGTTTGGATAATTCAATTTGGAGAAACATGAATTTTGTTATTGACAAACTATAATTCATCTTGACAGACCGTAAAAATGTAATCAGTTATCTTGTTTTGTGTTCTTTGGGTCTAACTTTTTCTCTTATTCCAAGCTTCACTTCACATTATTACCATTTGCTCCTAATCAATTAACTTCTGACAGAGTATGTTGCACTCAGAAAGCCTAAAACACAACAATCATTTTGTGAGCAATGAACTACAAAACAATCATTTTAGTTCTCAATGTGGGGGTAATTTGCTGATGGCCAGTTGCAGTAAGAGCTTTTGAAGATACTCAGACACGATATGATTAGACTTATTTCCAAAGGTATCTATCAGATTTTATGTGAAGAAATGTGGGTATGATTTCATTTTTGTTATGAAAGTATATTCTTTCTCATCTACAGGTTTCCTTCTTTATTCCCACATTTAGATATATCTTGATAAGTCCTCTTAGTTTTAGATTTGTTTCTCACAAATACCGCCAAAAACAGAACTAGAAGATGGAGCCTCACAGCAGGGGGTGTCAAGCAATAAGGGCACATCTCTTCACATGCTGCTTGAGACTTAAAAAAAAAAAAAAAAAAAAGGGGGTGGGGGGGTCAGGATTTTGAGTGAACTCTGTCATCTGGTCTACTGCTTGGAAGATCAGGACAAAAAATCAGTGGCACATGGTGACCAATATGTAAGTTAATCTCACACAGAAAACACATTATTTGTCAATGGACAAAATTTAGATGCAGTTCATTAGGTATTGTACTTGAAGATTCCCAATTAAATTCAACACATGGCTGCATTGACCAATGCAACGCAAACAACGTTATTTTTTTGAAGCACAATTTAATTCAATGTACCTATATTTGAATATAATTGGAGAATCTAAGTTACAATACCTAAAGAATTGGACCTAAGTATCACCCTTTGTCAGTATAGATTTTTTCCTGGTAAATGATTTTTTTTTTCCCTTCTTTCCCCAGGTCATGATTTTGGGAAGGCCAGATTACTCAACAATAAAGAAAGCAGCCCAACAAAGGTGGATGAAGCAACTTGTTTGTGAAACAAGTTGGCCTGTGTGGGAACCATAATGGTAGTGGTGTGTCTAAAATTTATTATAGTGTGCCTCAATATTTCTCTTTAATCTGTACCCTATAGTGGAGGCATGAACTAGGCTGTCATAAAAATTTGTCGAGGGACTACCATTTTACAAAAATATAATGCATTGTTATTGCGTGGCAGACAGAATCTAACAATTTTATCAGACTATTATTGACTTCACAATTATAATTTATAGTATAACCATGATTGGAGCTCCTGTAATTGTTGTCATGTGTCGTGCCTTGTGCTCATAAGCCAGATTCTTTTCTTGATTTTCTCATTTATAAGTTTCTTGGAATTTTACAAACTAAATAAAAATTGAGTTTCCTTATTTCACATTCAAGCTATACCTCTTGATTATGATTTTGAGAGCTTATAACTTGTTCTTGCAAGTCTTGCCGTTTGGATGGCAAATTATTTTTGCTGAAAATTAGCAAAATTACAGTTATACCTAGAAAAAGTGAGATTTTAAAATGTTGAACATGAGTAAATAATTGATAAAATGAAAAGAAACAAAGTTAAACTAAGTTCACTACAGATGAGTTTTGGACAAAACACATATAGCCTTTGGTAGCCCCCTATCTAGATGAGTAATAAAACTAACCAAAACCTAAGACCATCAGCAAGAACTCAATGCAATCCCAATTACATAAACAAAGAAGCAATGTCTATTCTTGTTGTGGCATCTATACTCGGGGTAATTTGTAGAGTAACATTATTGTTAGCAACTATTTTTTTAGTTTGCATGTTTTGGAAACATTTTATCAAACTAATGTCTCGAGTGTTAAAGGGTCGAGATTAGTGACGAAAATTGAGTCTTTCAGACTTGAGTTCAAATCCGATGTGGAAGAAAAAAGACACGTGGAAATTGAGTTTGTAAAACTTGAGTTCCACAAAAAGGAGAAGAAGAACAAAGAAGGAAACCTAGTAGAACAAAGAAGATAAACCCAGTAGAAGAAAACCAGCAGAACAAAGAAGAAGAAACCCAGAACATCACAAACCCACATGAAATTTTTTTCAAAAACCAAGAAAAAAAAAAAAAAAAACCCAACCTTAACAATGAAGTTGTGGACTGATTCGGCATGGGATTGTCAACTGTTGCCCAAATCGATCGAAAATTAAACAACAAGGGCCTCGAATAAACAAGTCCCAAAACGAAAAAAAAGCCTGGTAGAAGATGAACCAATTAAAGATGAAGAAGAAGAAAAAACCCTAGGAAAATGAAAAAACCCAGAACGAAGAAATGCAGGCGAACGATATTTCTTAATGAAGTAACTTGAGTCTTAGAAACTCGAGTTCTACATGGATTTTTTCTTCCACCTCATTTTGGAACTTGAGTTTTATAGACTTGAGTTTTACATTGAACTCGAGTTTCAAAAACTCGAGATGCTAGTTTGTTAAATAGTTTTGCAAACTTGACAACTAACTAAAATATTTCAAAATTAATGATAAATGTAAAATTTTTTTATCTATACTCTATAGTATTAAATTTAATGATATGTTTAAAACGGAGAGAGATGAAAGAGGACAAATGAAAAGTGTCATAAAAAAGAAAAGAAAAGGCAGGAATGTACTAATGCATGGAGTTGTAATATATGGTTAAGTGATAGATTCTTCATCTCCACCAATCTTTGAGGTCAATATGCTCAGTTGTCTCTAATAACATTCTTGTTCTGTTTTAGTGTTCATTTTGTATGGCTTAATTTTGTAGTTTATTTAGCTTATTTTTAAAAGTAAGATTCATGTGAAACTAAATAAGTGATAAAAAATGAATAGTGATACTTTTAAAAAAATTGTACCTAGTGATTCAATAAAACCAAATTAACATATTTTAGGCTTAAACAAATATATACTTATTTTTTAAGGGACCAAATATATACTTAAAAGGACAAATCCAAGCCAATCCCCTTTTTTAATTCGAAATTATTTCCATTTAGATTCTATCTATATAGTCTCAATGTCTCGTATGTTTACTTATTTTTGGTTTAAGTATAGGATTTGTAAGCCTAAACCATCACACCATGTACTTTCAAATTTTTTTTTTTTTTTTTTTTTCTTTCTTTTGGGTAATCATCTCTCTTTTAATTGAATTGACTGTTACCTCTACCAACAAATCTTTCATGGACCCTTGGTGAGGAAGTAACGTGAGTCACTTGCCAAGCTAGACAATTGTAAAAACGAATGTGAAAAATGCACACCAAGGTCATTGTCACTCCTGAATCTTTTTCCCCCCTTAGATAAAGAGCAACAAATGCCACATGCCCACATGCTTATGGAGGATAATATTTGTCTTAAGATCAGTATTAGCCATAAAAAGAAAAAGAAAAAGAAAAAGAAAAGAAGTGCAAGATAAAAAATAAGTGAGAGATTGATAGAAAATTTATATGACTGGAACTGGATACATTAATTTTCCAGCATTTTTAGCAAGGGAGATTTGTGAGAATATATATATATATATTGGCAAAGCATAGGTAAAGAATTCGAGTCTGATTAGTCCATCGAGGATTAGCAACTGATCCTATGATTTTGGGACTGAAGTTTTTTTGTTGTAGGTAAATGAATTTGACATTTGGAACTAAACACCAGAAACATTGGTGAATGCGATTTTTTTTTGTTTTTGTTTTTAAGTGAAATACAAGGTTGTCATTTCATATTTACGGCATAACTTATTAATGAACATGGACATTTCTTATGATGACTTGGGTATAATCTAAGTCAATGTAAAAGCATCTAGACTTAGAAAAGTAAAATATCTAAAGAGAATCAAGAAAAGAAGAGAGTCGTTAAAAAAAAAAAGGAGAGAGAAAATGTAGGTTCATGGATCTTCTTGCTTTATTTTGAAGGAGGATGAAAAAAGTGAGGAAGAATAAAGAAAAGAAAGGAAAGAATAGATGTCATTTTCAATTTTAAGTATTTGATAGAAATAATGAAAAGTGGAAAGATATAGAAGGAGGCATCTTGCATTAAATTCTTATTAATATCTTTGCTTGAAATTATTTTTGATAAATTAGAAGAGTACAATTATTATACTAACATTTTTTTAGGGTAAGATTTAGGTACAATACTTAGGTGTCTTTAGGTTCTCTTTTTAAGATTCTACCATATGGATTTTTTTCTCATAGAATGGAAGTGTATTTTTTTGTTAAGCAGCCATATAACTAAATCCAAAGAAGGAAATATAAAGAACAATACTTAAAGTACTGTACCCAAACTTTGTTCTTTTTTTTAATAGGAAATTATTATCCCACTTAAACATAACATTTTTTGTTGTCTTTTTCCCCTCCCATTTTGAGATGATCTCAAGGGACAAGCCCTGTGTTAGACGTATAGTGGTAAACAATTTTTTTTCTTTTCTCACTTTTCTATCTTTACTTTCCTTCCACACTTTCTTCTGTCTTTCAACTTTTCCTCTCTACCAAAAATGCACAATCAATCTCAATCTACATACTGAGATAGGTACAATATTTAAGCAGATTATCAAAAAAGGTTACAATATTTATGCATTACAATATCATATTGATAGATCTAGAAATTAGTGTCTTTTTTTTTTTAATCTAACACTTATTTAGTATATTTTTATTTAAGTTGAAGGTGCTAAATTGGTAAAGGGATTAATTAGAGCCTAAGTTTATAAACTATTCTCGAAATTAATATTTGTGAGGTTGCATTGGTTTCGTATTCCTAAAGCCTAGTTTTAAAGAGAGAAGTATGTACAAAGGCTACTTTGCTAGCTGTCATGACAAATTAGGTAGTAAGAGAAGGACTTGGTTTAGTGGCCTTTCTCATTCTACAAATTGACTTATTATTATTATTATTTTGAGAATACAAATTGATTTATCATTGGTTTACAATTATATTATGTGTAACATCTCTAGTCCTTATTATAAAATTTTGGTTTTAAATTGCAAGGAGTTGCTTTCTAACAATTGAAATGTTGAAGTTTAAGCACCTATATTGGGAAGCTACAAGCTAGCTAATATTCTATCCAACTTTTTCAACCTTTTTGTGTCTATGACAAATTGACAATTGCCCCCACTCAAATCTTTGTGTCATGGCTTCTATCTCATTACATAAGTTGGAATAGCTGGGAGTTTGAAGTAACTTAATACATTGGTTGGAATATACGGAGACACTGCTTTGATTAATACCTCTTTACCCCATTTATATCAATCTTTCCTTCTGTCCCATAATTTTCTTGGCTAGCTACCCTTTCTTTAATCTCCCTGAATATTTGAACCTTTGACCTGCTCATCATAATGGTTGTGACTTATAAGTCTCCCATTTTACATAAGAAAGAAAAAAGAGAACACTAATGAATTGGTGTTAAAAAAAAAAAAAAAAAGAAAGAAAAAGGAAAAAGAAAATTCTTAATAACAAATGCAAAGAAAGCAATACATACTATTCATTGACTTCATTAAAGTAATGTGGTGTGCCGGTGTTGGAAGGGAAGGACGATGGGAAAGTCGAAAAGAATGTACATCCTTATCAATTAAATGGGAGACATGACATGAGAGTAGGAAAAGTCCCCACGGCAGCTTAATTTTGTTAAGTTGCATTGAGTTTGGCTATGGATTGTCTTTATCAAAATTTGGCCAACAATATCCTCCTAAATAACTTTAACTACAATATTGTAGTTATTGTTATCATAAAATTATTCCCCATACCAAATATTTAAGAATTTACTAGTAGGTGAGAGGAGGATTACCTATTTTATACTCAAAAAAAAAAAAAAAATCAATTAAATCTTCATCCTATTTTTTAATACATAATTAATTAATACTTTTTAATTTTATCAGTTAAGCTAACTGGAACCTATACAATTGAATATTTAAATGCTTATAAACTACTAAAAAATGTTTATATTCATTTCAACATAAAACATTTTTGGGTATTTTCCACATTTCAATTTGACACAACTCAAAACCTTTTTCAAGCATGGAAATAAAAATTTCATAAGATTTTTAAAATTTTACTCATAATTATTATTTAAATAAATATTAATTAGCATTGTTTTGGTACTTATCTATAATATCTCTCAATTGCCTATCATGTGCTCGAGAATGTTCCCTAGTTCCTTGGTAGCACCTCAAGGTGCATTTAGTTGTCTTACATGAGATTCGGGCTATTTTTTACTCCATGCCTTGACACCTTTTGCTCATCTATTTCTCTTGCTTGTCCATATGCGAAGCACACAATCCATCTATGTTAACGTTAATAAGGGCGATTTTCAATTAGTTGTGAGACAAGTCATTGCTAAGTACCAAGTAATCGTAACAAAGTAGCAACACACAAAAAGAGCCCTAAACTCTTTTTGTAGAGTTTGATGAAATTCAGATTAACCATAAACCTAAAAGGGCCAATGTTGAAACTAACACAATGGCCTATTTTTCTTCGATGTTTGATTTTCGATTGATTTCAAGAGTTTGTCACATAAACTTTTGAAACCTCACAATTTTACACGTCATTATTCTATATATAAAGTCATCATTAAAATCTTGACGTATCATATATACAAGCATAATTAGAATAAATGTTTTTATAATTATCAAATTTCATATTTAAATCAAAAATGAAGAGAAAAAAAAAATCACAGTTGATTAAACTTTCCATGCATCATATGAGTCATTGATTAGTTTAAATTATTGATGAGCTAATAAAATTTTAAGAAAATGATGTTTAATGATGTTTAGCCAAGTGTGGAGGATTTGACCTTTATTCAACTAAAAATCTTCCTAATTTACTTTTACTTTAATAAATAAATCTCTTTGCCTAAGCTATATATATATATATATATAAAATCTTTATAAATAAAAGTTAATTAATTATTTATTTAAGACGTGGAAAAGCCTAAAGACGCTTAGAAAACATTGCCAGCAAGTCAAGAACGTACACTCTTCTGTGCGCCAGTACAGTCTTAACAGTTCCACCCTTGACTCCGTTTGCCAGCTCACCACCCTCCATTTCCGTTACTATTTAGAGCACTTGGTACAGTACTAAAAATGAATACTTGGTATAGTGTGTAAATTTACGTTGCTATTATTTATTTATTTTTTTTATGTATTCTGGCATGAAAGATGGCACTATTTATTTTTTATTGTCTATATTATTATTTAAAGTGTTTTTTAGATCTTCAATTTTGATGCTTAAAATATTTTTAAATTTACTAATTTATAAAGCTTAAATAATAGAGTTATATATGTATAATTGTCAATTTTAAAAACTCCTAAATTTTAGCTCTTACCTAAGCATAGCTTACTAAATAGGACTACTCTCTACTGGTTTTCAAACTTAATGTTCAAAAAATTGAATTGCTTCAACTCTACTATATTCCTTCAATTACTAAACCTTATGTTAAACAGGGAAAAAAATTTGAAGATAACTCAGTAAAAATATATCTCCAACTCCGCTTAAAATGCCTACAAAATATTACATTCTTCTAGTAATTTATGTTTTCAAAACAAACTTATCCAAAATTAAAAAAAAAAATTATAACACTAGACAAAAAAAAAAAAGCTTCATTGCACGCGCAAAGCGCGTATGATGAGGTTATTTTTTTTTATTTTTTTTTTATGCACATTGAAGATAAAGGAAAAAATTGAATAATGATGGTTAACTGTAAAAAAAAGAAAAATAATTAAAAAATAAAGAAAAGTTAATATATTGATAAAATATAATATAAAATAGATAATTTAATATAAAGTATTTAGTTACAAATCTTGAGGACGGATTTAAAAAAAGAGTGAATGATGATGGTTATTTGTAAAGAAAGAGAAATAATAAAATAATAAAAAATTTAATAATTTAAAAAATAAATAATTTAATCTAGAATATTTTAGAATATTTTAATAAAAAAGTAAAGTAAATTCTTACTATCTTACGTCAAAAGTACATACTCTCTCTTTTGAGTGCTTACCCACGTCACCAATGACGCCGGATTAACGGGCGTTCCCATAAAACATAACGCCGTGATCTAAACCCCACTATACGCCGTTCCGTTTCCACAGACGTTTATTACAGTACAGGCCCATATTTTTGGCCCAAACATCACATTCCCTTCTCTCTCTAAAAGACTCTCTTCCTTTCTCTCACTAAAAAATTCTCTCTCTCTCTCTCTCTGGTTTTTTTTTTTCTTTTTTTTTTTCTTTAGCTTTATTGCTTTGCAGTCATTTTTCTTTTCCCAGAAAGGCAAGCTCTCTCTCTCTCTCTCGAATTCATGTCGGTATGTCCTTTCTCTCTCTCTCTCTCTCTCTCTAAAAGTTTGCGTCTCTTTGATTCTCTGTGCTCGATTTGATACAATTCTTGATCGATTCCTCAGCTTCAGTTTTTGGTTTCTTGTTGAATATTTTGATTTGATCCTTTTGGTTATGCTAGGATTTTAATTTAAATATATAATCTTTCTTCTTATTATTTAAAAAAAAAAAATTTGAGCAACATTTGAGTATTTTATTTTATTTTCTGAATCTTTATTTGTTATATTAGCTTCTTTGGCTGAAATTCACGAATTTTATAAGTCAATGGTTTGTGGGTATTTCAATTTTGACTTATTGGGTATTTCAATTTTTTTTTTGATAACTTTTTTATTTTTTTTAATGAATTATTAGTTTATTACCAAAAAAGGAAAAAAAAGAAAGATTAAGTTAATGAATTAATTCGAATGTTAAATGTTTTAGTGAAGAATGGAAAGGAAAGAGCTTTGAGTTTGTGTTTGGTTGCAAAGTGAGTAAGCTTTTTTGTTTTAGCTAAATGCTTTTTGTTGTTTTTGTCGTTTGGTTGTTAGGTGCTGATTAAGTAAGTTAATGACTTGATTTGAGAATCTGTTTGCTATGTAGAGGAGCTTTGTGTGGATCTATGATGATATGGCTGTAATATTGTGCTGGTAAATTGCTCTTGGTATTGTGTCGATGAGCTCCGGCTCAAATGGGCGCTTCCTCCTCTCCAAAGGTGATGGGTGGAGGTAGGGGTTATGGGTTTTTCAAGGTTGAATGCCCTTGGATTACCCGGTAACTAGTTTTGGCAGGTGGGGTCAGTTGCCCGTGGGTTTTATTGACTCGGGGCGAGTGTCCAAAGACCAACTCATTGGGTTTGTAAATTACTGATAATTTGGCAGAATTGCTCTTGGTAATTTGCAGCTTTTGTGTGTTTTAGTGAATGCTTATTAATGAGTAGTGTTTTTGAGGCTTTGTTATATGGTTAAGCAGTAGTCTAGTGTTTTGTATGTGGGATTTCTTGAATATACATGTATGTATCACCTAACATTTCACTCATAACCCCCATCCCTACAAAACACTTTAGCAAAAGAGGATATGCTACCTGGCCGACCCAGTTATCCTTTAGATTGTTTGTGGATACCAAAGTTTGTTACTTAATTCTGCAATTCCTTATGTTTGGTCTTTATAATGAATTTTGGTAAACTGGGAATGAATGACTGATTTTATATCCATGACTAGCTGTGCTGGTTTTGAGCCCAGTGAATAATCGATTTAGTTTCAAGATGTATTTGGCGTTGCATGGTATTTTTAACATAAAATGATTTTTCGTTAATGCACATGAGCAATCACCACTGATATTTGGGATTGGACTGACCCAAAGCTGAATTAAGGTGTGAAAAACAACAAATTGCCACGTATTCGAAAACTATAGAGAATGCAAGAAATCCTATGGCACTGGAAAGTAAAGGAAAATTACTTAATATCTTGTATATACCTTTCAGTAGATTTCACAGAGCTGAACTAACCTGGGTCAGTTCAAGTCTACCTTTACCCAAAATAATCAACCATAAGTGTATGTAAAGCTAAAATAAATGGGCTGGCAGTGCAATTTTGGTATTACATTTTTGTAGTGATTCAAACTGAAGTTACAATCTATTAAAGTAATTTAGCAAGTCAAGGGGGTGGATGCTTAGGATGAGGTGAATTTGCTAGTGTTGGTTGGATGCTTTGCAAGGTGTATGGAGCTGTAGCTACTCCATTCATTGTATGATTGCTTAGTGGGGTTGACATGCCTGATATAATGTTGAGGTCATGTAATAAAAGAATGCCTCTCGTTTGAGGCATCCCAAAGCTTTATGGAAGGATTATCAATACTTATTGCAGTCTTATGATTGGCCAATCAACCTAGGTAAAATGATGAAGGTATCTGTCATACGCTTTGCTTTTGCTTTTGGATGAGTGTGTTAAGTAGTCTGCTTCTTTCCTGGAAATGATCACGTTGATGCCTGTTGCAGACTTGATGGGACTAGTAACGACTTATGATTAATATATGTAACTTGCTCTGTTATATCATGCTTTGCCTTTGGGAATTTGCATGCTTGAATTATGGCAATCAGCTTTTAACAAACGTATTCAAACTTTGTTTATGACTGCATGAGGGTTTGATTCCTTTTCGAAGCTTATCCTACTTCATGGTGGATGGAGAGTCCTCCATAACATCTCTTTCTCTTGTCTCCAGATATTGAATTATTTTTGTGCTTATGTACAGTTCTACCAGAGAACATGAGAAGTTTTTGGGTTGAATTAAATGACTTTTCTTGCTAATTGTGATGGGGGTTAATTATAGTTCCATTTCTAAAGTTTATCAGGGGAGGACAATTAGGATTTTAGTATTACCCTTTGGGGTCCATATTTCTTAGTGATTGATTAAATGACATTTGTGAACATGATTATTTATTTATTGTTATGTGGCTGTCCTTTGCCTTGAACAGCAATCAGAGATATAATAAGTTCTTTTTACCGTTCTGTTTCTTCAGCAGGACAAGGGTCAACCACTACCAAAATTTGGTGAATGGGATGTCAATGATCCTGCTTCAGCTGAAGGATTTACTGTGATTTTTAATAAGGCTAGAGATGAGAAAAAAACAGGTGGCAAACCAGAGTCACCGGGAAAGGGTGATTCTCAAATCAAGCCTGGAGTTGATCCTGCCAAGCCTCAGGCTGTAAGATGCTATTGCACCTCTCTCTCTCTCTCTCTCTCTCTCTCCCCGCAATTGAATAAATTTCCGAGGTTGCCAACTGCTATCTATTTTTGCTACATCATAAGTAGAAAGTTTGATATATATATATATATATTTTTTTTTTTTTGATAAGTAGAAGTTTGATTAATTGTTAGAACTTTGCACTTTTTTCTTACAGAGTACAATTGTAGTGCTAAAAGAATCTTGGTCATGTATCACACCTCAGGGTCACTCAAAGGATTTTTCTTAGGTCTACAAATGCCATTCAGATAATAAAAAAGAGTATGATTGACAAAATAGAAAGGCTGGACAAGAGCATTGTAGCTCAATTGGTTGGCACCTCCTAGCGTTTCCAAATGAGACATTTAGGGTTCAAATTTCCCTTTCCTTGCTTTAACTATTGAATTAACAAACAAAATAGAAGGACTGTGACCATCAAAAGAAATGTTAGCAGCTCTAATTTTATCCTGTGAGGTTCATTTATGTAGTTGTTTATATAAATTGGCTGTTCTTACTCCATTGCCCCCACCCCAATCAATTGTGTTCGCTTTCTATATCCCTAGAATAGGGAAAAAAGTGGTGTGAGATTGGACTGTCATTTCTGCCACAGCCACACACTTTGCATAAGCTGATTTGTATTGTGGATGATTCACTGATTTTCAGAAAAAATGGTTTTGCTGCTTTCAAGACCCACCTACAAAATCCTGAGAAGGTCAGCGCTTCAACTTAAGAGGCATGTTTTCCTGTAACTAGCTCCACCATATTGCCCCAAAGAAGATGGGAGTTGAAGAGCCATGATGGGCTCTACTGGAATTTAGTGTGTGCTGTTGTAGAACTTGTGAGGGAATAGGTAAAGAAGACAAAACACTTATTGTATCTATATGTACTGATGTTGTGGTTTATTTATTAGAATGTGAGCTATTTCTTCCCATCTGGGCGTTGTATTACTCTAGATCTGTAGAGCTTTGCTTGTGACATCTTTTTCTCTTCTTATTTGTATTGTATTACCTATCAAATTTTAAGAAAAGTATTCTTTTTTTTTTTTTTTTTTTAACGCTCAGCTAAGGTAGGGAAATACATTCATATTATCTGGAGTGCCAAATAATGAAATTATTAGCATCAGAATTTAGTTTTATTATTTTTTTCTTCTGGTTTCGCAGCAACCAAAAGGAGCATTATTGAGGCAAATAAAAACCTCCATATTTTTTATGCCATACAAGATTAACAAAAGGAAACTTTAAAATCAATCAAACTTTAAAAACCTTTGTATGAATTTTGACAATTTACTATTGGATCACATTATTTTTGTATGTTCTTTATGTGATCTTCAAAAATCAATACGGTCAATTTTTTTTAAATTTATATTTTTGTAGTTTAAAATAATATATAAAATATGAGTTTATGGATTGAATTATAAAATAATATCTAATTAACATGAAAATTAGTATGAGTGTTAAATATATATATATATATAATAGATTTTCAAAATATAAATTCTATAACAAGTTAATAATTTGTGTAATATTACTTAGAATTAAATCATAAGTAAACTTCAACTCAACTCATATATATATATATATATATATATTCTCTTCAACTTCACATTCTTTGTAGAAGTCAGAACTTACGGAACCAAACCCAAAGAGTGAAGTAGAGAAAGGGAGGGGAACGTATGGAAACCCATGAACAGCGGCAGAACCCAAGAATGGCGAGATCTGTGTTGGAAACTACAAACAGAGGCGAGCCCACGAAATCTAGCGGCCTCTAAACTTGTACATCCCAAAGTTCGGAGGATGTAAGTCATGCTTTGTTGAGAAGAAAGTGATTCAGAGTTCTCTAAACTTGTACATCCATTTATTTTTAAGATTTATATTATTATACTTTTGAGTTTAGAACCCATGGGTGGCCCCTGCATGGGTGTACTGTAGATAATGAGTTTAAAATCAAATTTGAATGACACCGTTTCAAACTTTTCTAATATATGCATGTGTAATTAGGGGGGGTTTGGGTCTACTGTTTCCAATACACTGGATCTGGTCAGATGATGACACGTGTCTAAAAATAGACACATGTCACAATTCCAACGAGTCCAATTTCAAGTCCTGAACACTAGACGTAACCCAAACTCGTAATTACATATGTACATTGCTTTTACCTTGAGAATGAATCATAAAAATCAAATATAGGCCTTAGGCGGGCCTCATGGCTAATTCCCGTCCATGAATATCTAATTGGGTAAGTCTTCAGCTTGGGCTTATCGACTTGTGTTCTAACCAATTGATGGATTTCTACAACTCATAAAAATAAAATTTATCATCTTTATCTGCCCAGGTAGCACTGAAATATTGGGCTGAAGATTATTCCTAATAACACATCCACATCCACATACAATGTTCCTATAATCCTCCCAAAATTTTTTAAGCTTGCTTCAGTGAATTTAGGTGTTTGTCAGAGTAGTATGTGTTACTTCAAATGTGTTTTATTACTCGATTATGATATATGTGTTGTATGTATAAATATACGTACGTGTGTGTGTGTGTGTGAGATATGATCCGGTGATCCGGTTTGAATAGAAGGTGGTGTGGGTTGTTAATGGTGGTGGTTGGTCGGAAACGTAGAATGAAATATATAGAGTATGGAATGGATAAATCTGCTAATAAATCATGCACACTTACCATAATCAAGCTCCTTAATTTAGTTAGTGAATAACTCATATTGTTAAGAGAAAAAGAGCCATTGGGCAAAAGAGAACATTCATATATATTTTGCTGAAATAATAAAACATATAGTTTAGTCACCAAAAGAGAAACATCGTACTGTCATCCTTATTATCATGCCATAGCCCCATATTGTAAATACGGGTGTCACATTTATTCAGAGCTTGCGCTACCTATAACATCACTCGTACGTAAGTCGTAAGTAGAGCTAGCTAGCTACCACTACACACGCACAAAAAGTAGAGCCAGCTAGCTAGCTACTACACACACACACACACACACACAAAGGCAAATGATTTAAAGCTTTTTTTTTTTTTGGGGTGGATTTTTTTAATTCCTCTCGTTTTTAGTAAACAGATGGAGATCGATGCATGCTCTTTCAATGACACCGTACCGTACACCTGCAACACCACCGATAGAATACTTTACGAAATTAGATGTTATCTTTTTTTTTTTCTTTTTTTTTTTTTTGGTAGAAAAGGAATTAATACACAAGAAACTAAACAGCAAAAGCAGGGGCAGGGCCAGTGGCGGAACCAGGAATTTAGGTCAGGAGGGGCAAGATTGGAAGTAAAAACTTAATCTAAAAAAAATTAATCGATATTAATAACAAAATAAGTAAACAACTATATGATAACGTAATTGTTATATAGAATCTAACATAAAATGTAAACTTAAATTTATTTTTTCATAACTAGCTTATTTTACTCAATTGCCCTTGGCGATTTTTTATATTTTGAAACCGCTGCATAATTTATTCACACTCAATAGTCTTGAATATATCTTTCTCAATATATGTGACTAAGCAATCATTCATCACTGATCTCCTATTCGATTGCGTAATTGATTTTTAATTATGTTCATTACTGAAAAAGCTCTTTTAACAGTAGCTATTGTAACTGGTAAGATCAATACCAAAGTCACTAATGAGTAAACCAATGAATATGAAACATTCTTTTTCATTTTTACCATCTTTTTAGCAAGCTATCCAATTCTTTTAACTGCTAAAAACTCTTCAGTGGACTGCATGTCATGGATGTATGTCTCAAGTTGGCTATCCAAGAAAGAAACTTGACACATAAAAAAATTCTACATGTGGCTTTGTCTAGTCTATCAAGTTTACTAAGTGGGATCTATTAATTTTATATATAGAATTGTACTAAGAATAGAAGTCTACTACTACTAGAAAAGTTGAAAAGGTAACGTGAATTCACTTAATTGAGATTTTTTTTTTTTTTTTTTTTTTGGTCTTGTGTAGGAGGGGTAAGTGCCCCCCCTCGCCCCCCCCTCCCTCCGCCCCTGGGCAGGGCAGAGTCTGTTACAATACAGACCACGGGCATCTGCCTCCCACAAGCTCAAAAGGTCCACAGGCGAACTTGAAAAAACATTAAAATCAACCTCAAGGGAGGCACCTAGTTTATTAAGAAAGTCTGCACACTTATTCACTTCTCTGTAGACATGGTTGAACCTTACTTGGGGGATTTGAGCAACCAGCTACTTGCAATCTTCCATAATAGCAGAAGTGATAGTGCTAGCTGCAGCATGAGTAGAGAGATTATCAACAATATCTTTGGAATCCATCTCAACTACGAGAGCTTGGGCATGGGATTGAAGACATAGGAGAAGACCATCACGAAGGGCCCACAGTTCAGCCATAAAGCTGCTAGCAACCCCAATTCTCCTAGCAAAACCAACTACCCAATCACCATTTTCATCTCTAATCAGGCCCCCTCCACCAGCTAAGCCTGGGTTTCCTAAAGACAAACCATCCGTATTAAGTTTAAACCATCCACTACATGGTTTCTCCCATCGGATGCTCATCATAATCCTCCTTTTCTTTTCCAGAGTAGTACAAGCACAGTGAGTGAATTCAAACGCACGGTCTAAAATCTCATTGACAATATTGGGATTTGGGTTTTTGTTATTGAACAAGCATTGATTTCTACTTTTCCAAATAAACCAGATTGCAAAAAGGAAAACTTGATACCACGGGCACTGACCTGGGCCTTGGTGATGCATAGCTTGAGAGTTGGCATTAGCTATAAGCCAATCATGTAGATTAGCAGAGAAGAAGGAAGAGTCTGTAGACTGCTTTCCCAGCTTGACCCAGGCACTCTTACTTATTGGACAGTCACGGAGGGCATGTAAGATAGTCTCAGGTTCTCCTTGGCAGCAGGGACACCTGGGATCAGTTGGAATTCCTCTTGCCAAGAGACACAGATTGACCCCAATACTTTGGTGCATACATCTCCACACAAAGGCTTGAATTCTCGGCAAAGTCTTCAGCTTCCAAACCTACTTCCCCTTAAAGGGCACTTCCACCGTGGGCTCTAAGGTTAAATGGTAGGCACTTTTAAGATCAAAATCTCCTTTGCTAGAAAATTTCCAGGCCAGTCTATCCTCTATCCTGGCAGTAATGGGAATCGGAGTGGCTTGAAGCTCCCTTATGATATCAACAGGGAGGTCCATTTGAATGATTGGCCAATTCCAGCTTCCTGAGACTCTCACATCCTTAACTTTTAACTTGGAGGAACTACAGGTTAAAGGGCCTTGAATGACATTCCTCAATGGACCAAAATTGGACCAGTTATCATTCCAGAAATCAAGGTTGCTTTCATAACCCGGAGTCCATTTAACCCCTTTCTTAAAGATGACTTCTCCCTTTTTTAAGCTTTTCCAAATTCTGGAGCTAGGCAGCATGTTCTCATTCCTGGCATTGAGACGTTGGCGGTTGCAATATTTCAGTTTCAAGACCTTTGCCCAAGAAGCATTACTTTCCGTGTGGAATCTCCAATTTAATTTAGCAAGGAGTGTTGTGTTCCTCCCTTTTGCTGTTTGAAGCCCCAGTCCACCATCCTCCTTCGGTCTGGTTACCTTCTTCCATCCTACCCAATGCATCTTTTTGCTGTTCTCCGTAGATCCCCACAAAAAGTTTCTGTTAACTCTATCAATTCCTTCCAGAACCTTCTCAGGTAGTAAATTGCTTTGCATGACGTAGGCGGGGATGGTTGAGGATGATGCTTGAATAAGGACTGCTCTACCCGCCATGGACAGCAGATTTGCCTTCCAACCCGCAAGCTTCCTCTTCACCCTATCCAAGACAAAATTGAAATCCTGGTTCGCCCTTCCTTGGTGCTTAATGGGAAATCCAAGGTACCTCCCTAAACAAGATGTCTGTTGGAATCCGAGCATGTCGCTTAAGACCTCTCTGTTATCTTGGCTGACATTTGGGGAAAAGAATACTCTAGATTTAGTTACACTCAAGGATTGTCCTGAAAATTTGCAGAACGTATCTAGGACCTCCCTGATGGCTAAACAGTTGTCGGAGTTGGCCTTGGCAAAAAGAACAAGATCGTCGGCGAAGAATAGGTGAGAGAAAGAAGGGCCGCTCCTTGAAGCTTTCACTGGACACCATTTCTTAGCCTCGCATTTCTCTTGGATCAGCTGACCAAGGAAGTCCATACAGAGGATAAAGATATAAGGAGAGATAGGATCACCTTGTCTTATACCTCTAGATAGGCAGAAGGAGTCTAAATTACCCCCATTAAAGAGAATAGAAGTTGAGATTGTTGAAATACAACTCATAATTAGCTCAATAAGATTATTGGGTAGATTGTATCTTCTTAACATCCCCTTATAAAACTCCGTTCAAGCCTGTCATAGGCCTTTTCCAAATCAATCTTCACAGCCATGTATCCCGCTCTCCCTTTTGTTTTGCCAATAGTGTGAATAATCTCCTGCACAATAATCGCGTTGTCCACTCCCCTTCTACCTAGGACGAAAGCGCATTGGCAGGGAGAGATAAGCCTATCCAAGAAAGGTCTTATTCTATTGACAATGACTTTAGTAATGATCTTGTAGACTGAGTTGCACAGGCTTATGGGGCGATAGTTATTAATGGACTCTGGCCCTTGCACCTTCGGGATAAGCACGACGTTAGTTCTGTTAAGGTACTCCGGGATTTTCCTATTCTCAAAAATTAGCTTTATCTCCTCCTTAACCGAATCCCCTACAATGAGCCAAAACTTCTGAAAGAAGCCGGCATGGAGACCATCCGATCCAGGGGCCTTGTATGCCTTCATGGACCAAAGGGCTGTAGTGATTTCCTCATCTGTCACCATATGATTAATGCTGTCCTTCTCTTCGTCTGTGAGCTTTGGTTGCCATTGCGAGTGATAATCAATTCCCAACCAGCAAACTCTTGAGAAGTGGAGTACAGATTCATAAATCCCTCTCTAAAATGATTCATGACCTCTCGCTCCTCTAGCAGCCAATCTCCTACCTCATTCTTAACTGATGAAATGAGATTTCTCTTTCTTCTAGCAAGAGCAGAAACATGGTAGAAGGAGGTGTTTCTATCACCCAGCACCATCCAGTTGATCCTGGATTTAAGAGCCCATAATTCAGCTTCTTGATCAAGCACAACATCCAATTCTCTCAGTAAGTGGTTTTCGAGATCAATAAGGGAGGAAGAGGGATTGGAAGCCAATGCCGATTGGACACCCTTTAGTCGAGTCATAATTCTTCTCTTTTTGCCAAAAATGTTCCCGAAGTGGTTTTTGTTCCATGAGCTAGCTTCTTTAGAGAATTTTTCAATAGCCTCTGGGAGCTTTCTTGGTTGTCTCCAAGCCTGATTCACCACATTTGGGAATGAGGGGTCAGAGAGCTAGAAACTTTGGAACCTAAAGGGTCTACTCAGGTGAACGACTCTCCTAGGGCTGGTTTCCAAAAGAACGGGACAATGGTCTGAATGACATCTAGGGTTATCTACCCAAGTTGGTGTTTGCTATATCCAGATGCCAAAGTGTCTCACCTTACTAAATTAGATGTTATCGAACGTAGACAAACGTTTCTTTTGGCTGAATATCGTTGAATTTTGAATTTATTTGTGTTACTATCACTGTTTTAATTTATTTAAAGAATTGAGGAGGGAGACTGAATTATAGCCGAAATTTCAACAGAAGTACGAGAGAGAAAGAGAAAAAGTGGGAGAGAGAAAATGTTAAATTTTGACAATAATATTACTGAAATTTCCTTTGCCTTTACACACTAACTGAGTGGGTGTAAGAAGTGCTTGAAGTGTGTGGGTGCTCAAAAAAAATTTGTGGCAATTGTAGCAATGTCATTGCCGTAAAATAAGAAAAAAAAAAGTGATTATCAAAATCTGGAGAGGAATTAAAAAAAAATATAATGTGCCACAAACCAATTACAACATTTTTTTTTGCACATTTTTTTTCCTCCTATTTTCGACAATAGCATTGTGGCAGTCACAAATTTTTTTCTTATTTCGATAATGTCATTGCCACAAATTTAAAAAATAATAAGTATACACAATTTTTAAAATATTTTGATAATAAATTTTAAGTAACAAAATTATTGTTGAATTAAAAAAAGTAATCTTAGTCTTAAATTCAAATTTGAACTAATAATAAATTACTTGTAATATATTGTAAAAATATTATAAACGTAGCACATTATATAATTTTTTAATCCTTCTCCAAATTTCGACAACAACCTTTTTTTTTTCATTTTCGACAATAATATTACCGCAATTGCCACAAATTTTTTTTGAACACCCACAAACTTCAAGCACTTCTCACAGCCACTCAATGGCACCAATTTCAGTAATACCATTGAAATTCAACATTTCCTCTCCCTTACTTTTTCTTCCTCTCTCATACTTTTTTTAGAATTTCCACAATCGTATTGCTGAAATTCAATCTCTTTCGTTAATTTCCTAAATAAGTTAAAACAGACTGTGTCCCATCCTGATGTCTAAAAAAGCCAAAGAAAGTAGACAAATTTATACCTGCAAAGCACTGAAGAACCAAGATAAAGATTAATCAAAGTTTTTTTTTTTGACAAATCAAGGTTAATTAATCCATCCTGATGTCTAAAAAAGCCAAAGAAAATATCATGAAGATCCAGGAATTTTTTTTTTTTTTTAAAGAGTTACAGCCTCTGTTAGCTCGTGGTGATTACTTTTTTTTTTTTTTTTTTTTAAAGAGAATTTCAATCTTTGGCCTCTGCTATATTTATCATCGGTTCAGATTCAACCATCTATTCAAATTCAGCCATCCGTTAGAGCAGTTGAGCTAACCAACAGATCTAGAAATTATTCAAGGGTATAAAGTCATAAAGAAAAATTTCAACTATAACAAAAAAAAAAAGGATCACAAATTTATTTATACTTTTATATATATAAAAGCGCACGGATTTTTCAAGAAAATAAAACTCACACAAAGTTGAACGATCCAGGTGGTAGAACGTCTCACACAAATGTGTGTTACATATACGTGAACGTGTACGTACGTACGTAGTAACAACACATATTTCCGGCAGTACATAAATAAAATACCTAAAAAGATAAGATTAGATCTGGATGATATATAATATCGAAGTTTGATGAGCAAAGCGATCTAATCACTGTCGCTGCTGCTGCTGTCGTGGCCATCATGTTTCTTCTCCTTCTTCTCCTTCTTCTTCTTCTTCCCCTCCTCTGGCTTGCCCTGGCCTTCACCGTGGATCTTGTCTTTGATTTTATCTACAACCCCTTCCTTGTGTTCAGGCTTGTGCTGCTGATCTCCCTTGTGCTGATCACTTCCTGCTGCTGCATGCTGTTGTTCTCCCTTGTGCTGCTCTTCTTTCTTTTGGCCTCCTCCTCCGATGTGAAGGGTTTCTTCGATCTTGTGCATAATTCCTGCCATTGTTTGTTTTACGTACTTTGTCTTTGTTTCTCTCTTATCTTGATGATCTTTATCTGAAGCATACACATGGTTCCTTCCTCTATATATATAAGCATTCAAGTAGTGGCTTACAGTACAACCCGTGTTTGCCTTTTTGAAATTACATTGTTACCCACCTTCCGTGTACACGTCAACTCTTATCACTAACAGCAAGGCCCCTGATATAATTTTGGATCTCCCGCCCGTTCAATGTGAAAATGAAAAGTGTCCTCTTAAATAAATATAAGGTCTAAAATATGCCACCTTATTTCAAAGCTAAATTAAATAAAAAATAAATAAAAAAAAGTCTAACTCGGGTAATTTCAGGATTGAAAAAAAAAAAAAAAAACTTAAATTATAAAACTTGTCAAAATTTATTTCATTTATTTAATTTTTAAATTTATTCAATTAAAGTTTTTTAGTCAACTTTCGTTAAAATTTTTTATAAAAAAATTCTGAAATATATTTTTCAACCACTATTTTTTTTTTTGAAGAAAAATAAGTAGATAATTAATCATAACATTTAACAAAAATTGATGGAAAATTTTTAATTAAATAAACTTAAAATTTAAAAGATTGAAATGAATGAAAATAAAGGTAAAGGTTGAGTTTTGCATTTGAGCCCAAAAATTTTCTAATTATGGTTAGGCTAACTATAAGTTTGTGTTAGTTCGAAAAAAAAAAAAAAAAAACAAAACAAAAAAAAAAGTCAAAGGAGCATTCGCGTTTAGATGTGCTAAAATAGCATAAGACCCAAAACTTTCCCAATGAACCCCAAAAAAAAAACCCACGTATTTGTGTACCTATTAGGCAAAATAAGATTATACTATTGAGCTTAATCCAAATTTAGGAGGCACGGTAGCTTATACTTTTTTTTCTCATAATTCTCTCTCTCTCTCCTTATCAAAAAAAAAAAATCTCTCTCTCTCTCCAACAAGGTCATTGCATCTCCTTTCATTAGATCTTTTCCTCCACGGTTTTTGAGTCATCCTCTTAATTTGTAGACACCCTATTTTGCATTCATAATTTAACCATAAAAGAGGGCAGGATGGTTATTTCATATACTCAGAAACATAGTTGTATTTTATTCACTAACTCATTCATCACTTGTCATAAAATTGATTTTGAGGGTTCAACAATCACAATCAGACGGTCAATCAAAAAGATATCTGAACATCAAGTTTTAACAGTTATCATGCATTCGATTGGATGTAGCTCATCACTCAGAATTAATTAAAATTAATTTTGAGTGATCACTAATTAAAATTAATTAAATAGATTTTGTGATTGGTTAGGTATAGTCTGAAAATATATCATGTTGAAGGGAATTGATTTAGATAAGCTGATAAAGATTTAATTTGGATAGATATTGTGATTTTTTAAAGTAATTATCATTAAGATAATTATTTTAGAAGCATAATTATCATTTTGGAACATAATTTATCATGAAAATACATTAAAAATGCATCCAAATACAGTTTTAGGCTTGAAAATAA